>NC_060130.1:631424266-631730516 GCF_021461395.2 Schistocerca americana
CAAATTATTGTTTTTACCTGTATTTATAATTTCCCAAGTGTCTGCTCCACACAGCAGCTTAACTCTCCATCAGTTTTACAGCAGACTACATATCACTGTTGAGTCATCTGGATAGAGGATGGTATCACACTGAACCTTGCATGATTTATCATTGACATACACTGCCTGAAAAAAAAGAAGAAGAAGATACCCACAAGACATTGTTGCACGTCAATGTAACTTCATACACATACACATCACTGGCAGGTATATAAATGATTAGAGCTGCAGTTCTCTGTTTCAATTATAATGACCAACAGGGTGTATTAGTGGTGTTCATGTTTAGTGTTGTTAAAAGCCCTGGTAGGGTAAACAAGGAGCATGAACAACATCAGATGCTCATTGATCTTTGCAAAGGACACAGAGATGCTGTGTGCTTGTGTGAGACAGCATCATCAGCACCTGACAGACTTTGAAAGGGGCCTCATTGTGTGTCTCCATTTGGCCGGCCGGTCGAATCGTGCAATATCCAGATTTGTGGGGCACTCAGATGTGACAGTGGACTGAGGTTGAACGGGATGAGAATGTGAGGGCATGCATACTGTTCAGCCCAGAGTGCTGTGAAGGATGAAAAGAGAGCATTATTTTCTTTTCCAGATTTTGAAATATTTTTCTTGCAACTAGTACTGCACCTCAGTGGTGAGATGGAGGTTGGCTCCCACACTCAGTTCTGCTGAGCCAGGGATGCTATCTATGGGGCTGCTGAGCAAGTAACACTTTCAGAAGGTTCAAAGCCAACCAATGGCAGAGCAGAGATTGGTCATGTGAGGTGTACGGGTTGGCCAGTGAGACAGTGGACGCAGCAGCAGATTGCTCTCTTGTCTACCACCCTCTCACATTATGTAGGTGTCCACCTGCTCCTCCCATTGAGGGCAAAATGCTCTCCAGCACTATGCATGATTCCTTCTATCATCATAGCAGATGACAGACCAAATATACCCCATAGAATAGGAGAAGGAGAATAAATATTCATTTTTTGGAATTATCTTGTTCATTTCATATGCTACAGTGAACAGGATCAGTCCTGGATGCCCACTTACAATCCTTAACACATTCTGACACATACAAGTGGTGTCCAGAAATCGAGTCACCACCTTTTAGGTGCACCCAAATTTTCCTTTCCAATCACATGAGCTGGTAGTCACACATGCGTCCAATGGTACCTCACCATGCTTTACATGTCTACCTGCATTGGACATGCACCTGGTATACTCACACATAAGTCTGGGTGCCAAGATCACCTGCCACAGCACTCAGCCACGACTGCTGAGTATGCTATCATCCATACACCTCTGCTGCCTGAGCCAAACAGAGGTGAGCCACTGGCAGTTGCTGGTTGCCGCAAACCATATCACTTCAACAGATGCAGTGTACTGCCCTGGGCCATTTCTAATGCTGACACTGCCTTTGCCAATGCCAACACCACTACAAACGCCGCTGCCAATGCTACTGCCAACGTTGTATCTTTGCTGTGGCTGATGCCGCCTTTGCTGCCCCCAGGTCGACGCTGACACCACTGCCACCTGACTGAATTGGTTCCTGTTGCTGCAACTGCGGCCACAGATGAGCTTATCACATTACTTTACTGAAACAGCATATAAGCACTCTTGGACTTGAAAAAATGATAACTCACAAATGTGAAACCAGAACTGCCAAAAATGCAGCAACTCTGAGCCCTTTAAGAGCTCCTAAGGTTGAACCTAAAAAACTAGTACAAGATACAGCCAATACATGTGCCTCTAACTGTAACTTTTGCACCTCCTTTATCTGAAAAGCCAGGCAAAAATGTAGCAATATTTTTGCAAAATGTTTGGGATGTGGGACATACATGCACACAGCAAGACCATTTTTCATTAAATGTCACCAAGTTAGTATTTACCAATCAATTGTTCCTGGTCACGGATCAAGATACTTCATGTAGAAAAGACTAAGTAATTACAAGGTCATTGCATTCATAATTCATGTAAGACAAAAGACCTCTGTGAGGCTTACAGTCCGCAGCTTGTGGTCGTGCGGTAGCGTTCTCGCTTCCCACACCCGGGTTCCCGGGTTCGATTCCCGGTGGGGTCAGGGATTTTCTCTGCCTCGTGATGACTGGGTGTCGTGTGATGTCCTTAGGTTAGTTAGGTGTAAGTAGTTCTAAGTTCTAGGGGACCGATGACCATAGATGTTAAGTCCCATTGTGCTCAGAGCCATTTGAACCATTTTTTTGAGGCTTACAGGAAACATTTAGTTTACACAGTATTATTGCCACTAGAAACAGATGTAAGATGTCTTAAAAGGCCTCTCAAATGCTTACCAATAACCATCATTCGGGAATACATACTCGCAAGTCACATCTGAACATTAAATACATTCAAAGGCTAAAAATTACACTCCATTACAGGATTTATCATAAACTAATTCTTGTGCTACGCCTTGAACACTTTTGGAAAATAACTGCTGAATTTTACTGCGTTGGTCTTCCTACATGAGGACCTGACATTGAACTTACATATTTGATGTTGTGCTACATTTCAGTCTAACATTCATTCTCATTATTCGCTGTGTAGCAAAATGCTGAAGCTACCCAACAACGGAAATCACATCAGTATACTGTAATCATATTTATGAGTGTTAACAACAAACAACATGCAACATATACGAGTTTACAAATACTTCTTTGTATCTCAATGTTATGAATGAACCAAGAGCTACATCCTTAAGTTGAACATTCGCACATCATCACACCAGTATTTTACAGTTTGTTAGAGTACTTTACATGTACTGCAGCTCTACCTGATAAAGTCAACTACAAATATTTTCAGTGATTTATATTGCCACAATCAAGCTTTAAAGAATACTTATATAAAACACAGCCAATCTCAACACTTATGACTGCTGATTACACATTTACTTGACTTACTTGATACAGAACTGAAATAATTCACAAGAACAGCTGAAGTTCTTCATGGCATCAATGCTTTTATCACCTCTGTGCCTAATTATGAAAAACAACGAGAACAAAAAGAAGTCTTGCGAGGTAAGTTTACTTCTGCCAGCCTGCAGACAGCAGAACCATGAATGTGTTGCTACAGGTTATCAAACCATAGCATCACATATAGGGTAATCATTAAATGCTTCTCACCCCTCTTCCATATGGAATATGGATGAAAGTATGAATTGAAAAGTTCTGTCACCAATACGTGTGATGTCGCGAACAGCACCAGGTTGTACAAGCGCGCTACTCCATGATGTCGAAAGTGCAAAATGGCTACCATGTGATGTCACAGGGCCTTTAGCTGTAAGCTCCACCCCAGGCTCCATGTGTTGGTGAGCTGCCTGTGCAAGGACGCATATGCACACCTCAAGCTAACTTTTCAAACATCAAAAGCTGAATTATTCTCACCATGTTTGTGGTTGCATCATACTTAAATAACGTAATTTTAAAACAGGAATTTGAAAATTAAACCCAGTCATCATGTGAATAGTTCCCATTTGCCTAATGGCTTGAATAAAACCTATTTTGGAAGGTACAGTGCTCACCCAGGTAAGTTGGTAGACTCCTTGCATAGCAAGCAAATATTTGAGTCCCTTTTGGAGGAAAAAATAAGCATAGTGGAGACCTCTCACACAACTTAACTGTATTGTGTGATTGTAAACTCAGGATGTTAACACAAATAACCTTCAAAAAATGGAATTATTCCAGCCCTGTTCAGTTACTGATTGCCAGTAGATTTGGTCATCCTATCTGTCACCATAGCTGAGGGGATTAACAGAGATTCCTGTTTTAGCAGGCACCACTACAGCCTGCATCTTTGTGACAACACAATACATTATGGTATAGTCAGATCTTGCCAGGCAGATCAATGTCTAACACAGACTATACAGGGTGGAAAAAAATTGTGTCATGAAATTTTAACCCTGGATAGCTGATGCCAGTGGGAACCAAAATTACTAATGTTGTGTAAGTTGACAATGCACCATTTTTAAACTATGGAAACTTGGTGCCACACACTCCGATTGGCCATGGGATTGCACTGCAGCCATTCATCGGTTGATGGGCAGCACTATGGTTGTTGGTTCACACACACAAATATCCCTCACCCCGTCACTGGCCCAACATGAAATGCATATGTGTCAAATAGGTCTTGCTGTTTGTCTCCACCTCACATCAGAGGCATTCACATGTAAGCTTCACTTTGGAGCACACACATGTCACCTGCGATTTAGTCATACAGTAAGCATAGTGGCACAGTATTCGTTTGAAGAACTAGAGGTATGGTTTTTGTTTATGGACTAGCCAATGGTAATGCACGTGAAGCTCGATGGTTGTATGAGGAATGGTACCCAGCAAGACGCCACCAATGCCCACAAACGTTTACAGCAATTCACTGATGACTTGGCAAAATAGGCTTGTTAGCAGGAAATCAAGTTGATGCTGGAAGACCTCGAACACAACAGGATGCTGCATTTGAAAAAACTGTTCTTGAGTGTTTCGAGGAAGCATCTACAACAAGTACTCAAGTGATTGGACATGATATGGGGGTCACTCATCAGTTAGTCTGGGTGATTTTGGAGGATGCCAACCAGCATCCATTTATCCAATAAAATAATGCCATTCATCATTATTTAGGTTTTATTTTTAGGCTATCAGTTTTGACGATACACTACGTCATCTGCAGGCCTGCTTCAGTCGAGTAACCTTTGTGTTACAAAATGCAGCAGCACTTTTAACTGGTCTCATAACAATTATTATGGGCATGCATGCTTCTTGGACTGTTGACAGTTGCTGACAGTTGTCCAAGGAGCATGAATACCCATAATAATTGTTATGAGACCAGTTAAAAGTGCTGCTGTATTTTGTAACACAAAGGTTACTCAATTGAAGCAGGCCTGAAGATGGCGTAGTGCATCATCAAAACTGGTAGCCTAAAAATAAAACCTAAATAACAGCAATTGGTATTATTTTATTGGAAATTTAATGGAACCAGCCATAGCCCCATACTCCAGACAGAAGATGGAGTTACAGTCATTGAGCATCCATTTGGTTTCCACCCTGTCCAAGACCTAAATCCTGTGGTGGACTATGAATACAGGCTGCAGTTTTGCTGGTGGTTTCTGTGACGCGTTGCACGAGATCCCAACTTCTCTGCCATTATGTTGTTTACTGACAAGTGCACCTTCCATTGGGATGGCCTTTACAACACTCAAAATATTCATTACTGGGCAAGGGAAAAAGCTCATGTCACTTACGTCCATGGACACCAGGAACAGTTTTCGCTCAACATTTGTGTAGGCATTATGGGTGACCATCTGACTGGGCCAGTCTGTCCACCTTCTTGACTTACCAGGGAAAATTACCTTCACTTTTTGCAAGAAACTCTACCCGGGCTGCTGGAAGGTGTTTCCCTGTAGATGTGGTTCCATGTGATGGAGCACCCACACGTAACAGTTGTGCTGTGCACGGATATTTAAATGAACTCTGTGACAGCTGGGTAATTGGCAGAGGTGCTCATAGGACATGGCCCCAGCAATCACCAGATCTCACGCCACCAGACTTTTTCCCGTGGGGAATCTTCAAGGTTCTAGTTCACCCACCAGGATGCGAACCACCTAGAAACAAAGAGGAATTAATAGATTGCATTCAACATGCTGCCAGTCACATCAGCACAAGGCCAGGAATCTTTGAAAGAGTTCGATGTTACCAAGCTTGTGTCACATCAGAGGGTCACCAGTTTGATCACCTGCTGTAAGTAAACAATGTCCTAGCTACATAAAGGGCCCTCTTCAGGGCTGACACAATTTGTAAAAGACTTTCTGCATGTGAACTAATGGCTGTTGATGGGTTTGTTCCCAATACATACTATCATGAAACTACAATGGATGTGTTGGTACTCCAGTGGATTCGCTCCCAGAGTGGAAGGCTGTCGCATTACCACTGATCATGTGGACTGCCTTGGATACATCGCAGTCTCCAGCAGGCAAAGCATTTGCAGTCATGCATCGCCCAGAGCATCTGGCAACAGGGCAATCACACGGCCAATCAGAGCACATGGCGCCAAGTTTCCGTAGTTTAAAAATGGTGCATTGTTGACCTATATGACATTATTAATTTTGGTTCCTACTGGCATCAGCTATCCAGGGTTAAAATTTAATGACACAAATTTTCTCCGCCCTGTATAATATGCAGCAACATTTAACCCAGTCAAGACAAAAATTGTGATTTGTTAATAGCTGTACTTGAAATGGGAGAGCCTGAACCTCTAAAGCAACCATGCATAACCAATCTATTAAGATGTCACTTTCACTTGCATTTCATTTCCCACGAGAAAATTGTGCAAAGGTAATTACGTGTGCTTTGCATGCAGAATTAAAAGAAATCCACACATGCCATATAACAATACTGATCTTGCTACTGTGTAAATAAATAACAGACCACTGAATGTATTTTACTCATGTGATATTCATCGCTAGCTGCCTACGCTCCAGAAGCAATGCTGAAGCCACAGAAAAAACACCCGACCTGCTGAGTCTCGCATAGTATTGCCAATAAGCGCTGATCAGCAAACCAGCTGCACCAAGCATAGTCTCACTGCAGTCCTCAACAGTGTACATAACACACTTTAAAATTTTTGAATAAAAATGGCATTTCATCTCTCTACATTTGCAAACAACAATAACATGATCATACGTAACTACCAACACACATGCAAACGACACATTTGGTACAAACAAACAGTTTAATTTGAATTAATTTTATTTCATCCATCAGATGCTACACTCAATGTTCTGAAACAAATAACTTAAGCTATAAGTAATTTATTTATGATACACTGTGCTGATGAGCAACCTACATGCATCAAGGCAAGTTCTTTGCCAGGGAATCTGCAGCTGCCATCCATGAGAATCTTCAATTTACGTCAGTAACTGATTGGATACTGGAGGTAAGACAAAAACCACCACAAACACCACTGAGGTGTTAGCAATCAATGATAACTTGGCAGCAAAGATTACATAGTGAAGAAAGTACGCAGCCAGCTGCTGTAGCCGAGTGGTTCTAGGCACTTCAGTCTGGAACCATGCAGCTGCTGTGATCGCAGGTTTGAATCCTGCCTCAGACATGGATGTGTATGATGTCCTTAGGTTAGTTATGTTTAAGTAGTTCTAAGTCTAGGGTACTGATGACCTCAGATGTTAAGTCCCATAGTGCTTAGAGCCATCTGAACCATTCGAAAGTAGGCACAAGGAATAAAAACACACAGATACCAAACCGTGGTAAATATACTACACAATTATTAACACATTTGAGAGAGCTGGAAATTGTTAGGAACACATAAGAAAGATCATGCTTGCTTCTACACCATGAGAATAATATTGAAGTATACAAACATAACAGAAACACACTGCTCAGTATGCAATACGGAACATAATGACTAAACCATTATCTCATCTTCCTTGGTCTGTTGGTATTTACATGTGTTATTTAAGAATATACATACACACAGAAAAAAAAAGTTTTGCATCACCTCTGTTCCACGAGTTCCAGAACCTCTACAGAAAATTGGAATAGAGATCAACATCAACATCATTTCTGCCCTGTTTACTGCTCATGAAAACTACACATTGCATGTTGTACCACCCTACAGTGACACCTTCAGATATGGTGGTCCACATTGCTGTACACACTGGTACCTCTAATACCCAGTAGCATGTCCTCTTGTACTGATGCATGCCTGAATTTATCGTGGCATACTATCCACATGTTCATCAAGGCATTGTTGGCCCAAATTTTCCTACTCCTCAATGGCGATTCGGTGTAGATCCCTCAGAGTGGTTGGTGGCTCCCTTCATTCATAAACAGCCCTTTTCAGTCTATCCTAGGCATGTTCAATATGGTTTATGTCTGGGAACATGCTGGTCACTCTTGTTGAGCGATGTCATTATCCTGAAGGAAGTCATTCACAAGATGTGCACAATGTGGGCATGAATTGTCCTCCATGAAGATGAATGCCTTACCAATATGCTGCCAATATGGGTGCACTGTTGGTCAGAGGATGGCATTCATGTATTGTACAGCTGTTACAGGGCCTTCCATGACCACCAGTGGCATACGTCAGCCCCACATAATGCCTCCCCAAAACAGTAGGGAACCTCCATCTTGCAGCACTCACTGGACAGTGTGTCTAAGGTGTTCAGCCTGACCAGATTGCCTCCAAACACATCTCCGACGATTGTCTGATTGAAAGCATATGCGACACTTGTGGGTGAAGAGAATATGATGCCAATCTTTAGTGGTCCTTTCGGCATGTTGTTGGGACCATCTGTATCGCACTGCATGGTGTCGTGGTTGCAAAGATGGACCTCACCATGGACATTGGGAGTGAAGTTGCACATCATGCAGTCTATTGCACACAGTTTGAGTCATAATGCGACATCCTGTGGCTGCACAGAAAGCATTATTCAATATGGTGGCATTGCTGTCAGGGTTCCTCTGAGCCATAATCCATAGGCAGCAGTCATCTACTGGAGTAGTAGCCCTTGGGTGGCCTGAGCGCGTCATGTCATCGACAGTTCTGTGTATCTCCTCCATGTCCGAAAAACATCGCTTCGGTTCACTCTGAGATGCCTGTACACTTCCCTTGTTGAGAGCCCTTCCTGGCACAAAGTAACAATGTGGACATGATTGAACCATGGTATTGACCATCTAGGCATGGTTAAACTACAGACAACACAAGCTCTGTATCTCCTTCCTGGTGGAATGACTGAAACTAATTGGCTGTCTGACCCCTCCATCTAATAGGTGCTGCTCATCCATGGTTGTTTACATCTTTGCGTGGGTTTAGTGACATCCCTGGACAGTCAAAGGGACTGTGTCTGTGATACAATATCCACAGTCAATGTCTGTCTTCAGGAGTTCTGGGAACTGCGTTGATGCAAAACTTTTTTTGATGTATTTATTTAAATGTCAAAGGCCTACACACAGTGCAGACATTAAATTACTTCAACAATGGTTCACAGGGGTCAGATCAAATATGTATACTGAAATCTTACAGTGCTTTTCTCTATTATGGATACATGGTTTATCATTTAGATAGGCTGACATCTTAAAGTCATCAATGGTGTTCAGCATGAAAGGACTCAGCTGGGTGCAGGGACATATAATACCATACCAATTCTCTAGGATGGTGAGCTGTCACTTGCCTTCTGGCAATAGCTATTCATTATACATCATGCATACTACTACCAACCTCAACCACTGCCATTACATATTGTTGTTCCCCTCACTGGAGTCTAAGGACATGAACTGTAGCAGACATTGGGTGCAAGATGCAGCATGACATATTCACAGTGAAGCTGCCACATTGGGTCTTCCACATTAAATCTGGGTAATGAGTGACTTCCTCGACACAGCAGCAGACAGTGTGACAACACATCAGCATTTTCACCAGCACAACCAGACCAGAGGTCAAAATACTGAGGCACAGTGTGACTGCATATTTGCCTCACTCAATCTCGATGCTAGCAGCTTCAAAGCCCAATGATTGTAAACTGCAATAAACAAGTTCTTATCAACAAACTGCTTTCTCCTGCTGCACATACATCCATATTTGGCAGAGAATCACTGCCTACAACCAGCCATCCTACAAACACTGTTACAGCTGACATAATAAGGGTCAAAATAAAGGAACAGTCACATCCTAGAAGACCTATAGCATGACAATTATTGAACTATATGAAAAAAACGTAAATTAATTACAAACTATGGTATGCACACACTTTATTCAACATGTAAACGTCAGTACAGATATTCAGATTTGGGTTATGACATGTTTGATATGCTTGCCACTATTGGCAATGATGTGGTACAGACAAATAACAAACTTCTGTATGACCTGCTGAAGTGTCAGAACATTGATGCTGTTGATAACCTCCTGAATGGCTGTTTTCAGCTGAGCAATGGTTTTGGGGTTATCGCTGTACACCTTGTCCTTAACATAGCCCCACAAAAAGGAGTCACTTGTTCAGATCCAGAGAATATTGTGGCTAATTTAGGCCTATGCCAGTTGCCTATGGATACCCCAGAGACAGAATACAGTCCCAGAGTGCTCCTCCAGGACATCAAACACTCTCCTGCTTTAATGAGGTCAAGCTCTGTCTTGCATGAACCACATCTTGTTGAAATCAGGGTCACTTTGGATAATTGGGATGAAATCATCTTCCAAAACCTTCATGTACCATTTAGCAATCACTGTGCCATCAAGGAATACCACATTAATTATTCTGTGATTGATGAATCCATCCAAATGAAAGTGGTCTTCAACAACAAGGCACATGCACATGTGCATACTAATTTTCATCATTCCCCATGGCCAACCAAGCAATTTGAACATCCTAACACAAATCATTCAAAAGTTATGATCATTTTATTTTGTATAGTTCAATAACTGTCACCATGTATCTTTGATATGAAGACAACTTTGTTGATCTCTCCATTTTCTTGGAGATCAAGGGAAGTGGCCTTGTGTTTTTGACTATTTGGGTACAGCTGCCAGGTTAGGAAACTGGAGTCATGAGTAATTATAGAATGTAGCTAAACCAAAGTTAATGGAAGGCACTAGGGTGTTTTAATGTACCACAGGGAATTAAGAAGGTGCATAGTCATTTAATTACTTCAGGGAAGGGTTAGTAAAGAGCTATAGGAAGAAGAATACATCAAGATACTACAGTGAGCCACTTACCAGGATATTCCAGAAACACGGAAAATCAGTACAGTATTTGTAGCCTGCATTCACAAAATTATCATCAATACCTGTGAGCTCACTGAGAATGATAATGCTAATAAGGCTATAACACAGGAAGCTGAACAGAGAGCACTTGATGCATGTTGACAAGGTTTATCATTATAAATTAGAGTAGTGGAATTTTAATAGATTTTATGTTGTTAACAGAAAAGCAACACTGAGTGAAATAACCACAGAAATAAATGTGGGACATATGATGAACATATCCGTTAGGACAATGCTGCCAAATCTGGTGTTAATGGACTATGGCAGACAACAGATGCATATGCCATTGCTAACAGCACATGAGTCGGTAAGAGCTGATGGTAGTGTTCAAGAGTGATGCAGACCCGACTAAACCACATGCCCAAGGTGTCAACAAGACACTGTGGAAGCTGGTGTTGGCTCCATAATGATGTGGGCTGTGTTCACATGGAATGGACTGAGTCCTCTGGTCCAGCTGAAATATCACTGATTGGAAATGGTTATGTTCAGCTATGTGGAGACTATCTGCAGTCATTCTACATCTACATCTACATACGTACTCCGCAATCCACCATTCAGTGCGTGGCAGAGGGTACCTCGTACCACAACTAGTATCTTCTCTCCCTGTTCCACTCCCAAACAGAATGAGGGAAAAATGATTGCCTATATGCCTCTGTACGAGCCCTAATCTCTCCTATCTTATCTTTGTGGTCTTTCCGCGAAATGTAAGTTGGTGGTAGTAAAATTGTACTGCAGTCAGCCTCAAATGATGGTTCTCTAAATCTCCTCAGTAGCGATTCACGAAAAGAACGCCTCCTTTCCTCTAGAGACTCCCACCCGAGTTCCTGAAGCATTTCTGTAACACTCGTGTGATGATCAAACCTACCAGTAACAAATCTAGCAGCCTGCCTCTGAATTGCTTCTATGTCCTCCCTCAATCCGACCTGATAGTGATCCCAAACATTTGAGCAGTACTCAAGAATAGGTCGTATTAGTGTTTTATAAGCGGTCTCCTTTACAGATGAACCACATCTTCCCAAAATTTCACCAATGAACCAAAGACGACTATCCACCTTCCCCAAAACTGTCATCACATGCTTGTCCCACTTCATATCACTCTGCAATGTTACGCCCAAATATTTAATCGACGTGACTGTGTCAAGTGCTACACTACTAATGGAGTATTCAGACATTACAGGATTCTTATTCCTATTCATCTGCATTAATTTACATTTATCTATATTTAGTGTTAGCTGCCATTCTTTACACCAATCACAAATCCTGTCCAAGTCATCTTGTATCCTCCTACAGTCACTCAACAACGCACCTTCCCGTACACCACAGCATCATCAGCAAACAGCCGCACATTGCTATCCACCCTATCCAAAAGATCATTTATGTAGATAGAAAACAACATCGGACCTACCACACTTCCCTGGGGCACTCCAGATGATACCCTCACCTCCGATGAACACTCACCATCGAGGACAACGTACTGGGTTCCATTACTTAAGAAGTCTTCGAGCCACTCACATACTTGGGAACCAATCCCACATGCTCATACCTTAGTTAGGAGTCTGGAGTGGGGCACCGAGTCAAACGCTTTCCAGAAGTCAAGGAATATGGCATCCGTCTGATACCCTTCATCCATGGTTCGCAGGATATCATATGAAAAAAGGTCAAGTTGCATTTCGCTGGAGTGATGCTTTCTAAAGCCATGCTGATGCATGGACAGCAATTTCTCTGTCTCAAGGAAATTGATTATCTTCGAACTGAGAATATGTTTGAGAATCCTGCAACAAACCGATGTTAAGGATATTGGTCTGTAATTTTGAGGATCCATCTTTCTACCCTTCTTATATACTGGCGTCACCTGCACTTTTTTCCAGTCGCTCGGGACTTTACGTTGGGCAAGAGATTAGCGATAAATGCAAGCTAAGTAAGGAGCCAATGCAGTAGAGTACTATCTGTAAAACCGAATTAGAATCCCATCAAGACCTGGCAATTTATTTATTTTCAATCCACTCAGCTACTTCACAACCCCAGGGATGTCTATCACTATGTCCTCCATATGGGAATCTGTACAAGGCTCAAACAGTGGTATGTCTGCGTGGAAGATTTCTCAAATGCTAAATTTAAAATTTCAGCTTTCGTTTTGCTGTCTTCCGTTGCCAGGCCAGACTGATCAGTGAGTGACTGGATGGAAGCCTTCGACCTGCTTACCGATTTTACGTAAGACTAGAATTTCCTTGGGTTTTCTGCAGGATCTTTTGCTAAGGTATGACGGTGGTAGTGGTTGAATGCTTTGCACGTCGCTCTTTTTACAGCAGCACGAATCTCTACTAACTTTTGCCTGTCCTCATTCTCCCGATCATTCTTGTACCATGAGTGCAACTGCCTTTGCTTCCTGGGCATTCTCTGAATTGCGCTGTTAAACCACGGTGGGTCTTTTCCATCCGTTGGTTGGTTGGTTTTGGGGAAGGAGACCAGACAGCGAGGTCATCGGTCTCATCGGATTAGGGAAGGACGGGGAAGGAAGTCGGCCGTGCCCTTTGAAAGGAACCATCCCGGCATTTGCCTGGAGCGATTTAGGGAAATCGCGGAAAACCTAAATCAGGATGGCCGGACGCGGGATTGAACTGTCGTCCTCCTGAATGCGAGTCCAGTGTCTAACCACTGCGCCACCTCGCTCGGTTTTTCCATCCGTAACCCACTTTTTGGGCACATACATGTCCAATGCGTGATTTACAATGTGTTTAAAATTTGCGCATAATTCTTCCACATCCATCATACCGGAAGTAAATAAAATTGATTCATTTACTAAATGGGATGCTAACAACTGCTCATCTGCTCTTTCTAGTTAGAATACTCTCCTAGCCTTCTTGACTGACTTTTTAACTTTTGTAACCATAGTCATAATGACAACATCATGATCACTAATCCCTGTCTCAGCACTGACACCATCGATGAGGTCTGGTCTGTTCATGTTTACCAGATCTAAAATATTTCCATTGTGTGTTGGCTGTTGATTTAGCTGCTCAAGACAGCTTTCGGATAATCTGTTCAAAAGTAATTCACATGACGCCCTATCTGTACCACCTGTAATGAATCCATAGACATCCCAGTCTATACTAGGTAGGTTGAAGTCACCTCCGACTAATATAACATGATCCGGGTACTTCTGTGATACATAATGTTGACTCGCTTTGAATGATTCTAGAACTGTCACGGTGGAACCTGGTGGCCAGTAAGAACACTCCACAATTAACTTTATTTCCCCTAGCCCTGTTAAACGTGTTCGGATAACTTCACAATCACACTCTACTTCGACCTCAGTAGAGATAATATTTTTGTCAACTGCAATGAAGCAACACCTCCTACAGTGTCTAATCTGTCTATCCGATACACATTCCAACCCTCACTAAATATTTCAGAACTTCCTATCTCAGGGTTCAGCCAGGTCTCAGTCCTGAGAATAATTTGCGCACCACATGCTTCGTGGAGGGCAGTAAATTCAGAAAATTTATCCCGAACACTCTGAAAATTTACTGCTAATATCTTGATAGCTGAAGTGTCTTTACGCTGAGCACGTCCTGATTCCCCTGCCTGCACGTCAACTGGTGAGTGTTCATCAGGACACCTCGCACTACTGCCTAGCCTAAAAAAAAAACCATGTGGATGCCACAAGTACTCTGCTACCCGAGTAGCTGCTTCCTTTGTGTAGTGCACCCCTGACCTATGTAGGGGCGTCCTACAATTCCCCACCCAACAGCGCAAGTCTAGAAATCTGCAGCCAAGACCGTCACAGAGTCGACGAAGCCTCTGGCTGATACCCTCCACTCGGCTCCAAACCAAAGGACCCCGATCCACTCTGGAAACAATGCTGCAAATAAAGAGCTCTGCTTGCACCCCACATGCGAGGCCAGTGGTCTTCACCAAATTGGCCAGCCACCTGTACAGACTGAGGATCGCCTCAGAACCCAAGCAACAGGCATCATTGGTGCCGACGTGAGCAACTACTTGCACACGACTGCACCCTGTATGCTCGATAGCCACAGGCAAGGCTGCCTTACATCTTGGATGAGGCCCCCCCAGCAGACAAACTGAGTGCACGTTGAATTTCTTTCCAGCCCTGTACGCTATTTCCCTAAGGGGCTCCATCACCCGCCTAATGTTGGAGCTCCCAATAACCAGCAAGCCTTTGCTCCCGTGTGCCTGCTCGGACCCTGCTGAAGGGAGCGGCCACCTGCCCACTGACAGAACAAACGGATGAGGCCAGCCAGACAGCCTCCACATTGGCCCTCCGCCTCGACCGTTGCAGTCTGACACACACCCTGAGATGAGGGTGGCACCAACGCGCAGGGTACACTAGAAGGTGCCTCGGTGGCTGAGCCAGCGGACGCAGCAAGCGACACCCGGGGTGTCTCAAGCAACGCACCAGACCCTCCGCCATTGCTGCACCTCAAGGCAGCAGCCTGAAGGCGGCTGACCGTGGCCAGCAGCACGCTCAGCTGCTTGCAAACCGCGGCCAGCTTCTCCTGTGCCTGCACACAGCACGCACACATCCTAGCCATCCTACTGCTAATATCTAACAATTCCGTGAATTTATACTCTACAGCTATCAATAAGCAATATTACTCCTCTCAAATATGAGAATATGCAAGGATTTTATGTAATTAAATATGCAAGCGCACAAACACTTGGAAAGAAATTAAGAATCAAACTACAAAACAAATATGAAAGCTAAATATGCGACTCGCTACTGCACTGCTGCTGCACTGATACTTCACCAGCGGCTGCTCAAGGCTCTCTGAGCTGTGTCAAAAGCACACTGGCTGTCCAAAACAAAACAACTGACTAACAACTCTGCGAATTTATACTCTACAGCTATCAATAAGCAATATTACTCCTCTCAAATACGAGAATATGCAAGGATTTTATGTAATTAAATATGCAAGTGCACAAAAACTCGGAAAGAAATTCATGGACTTCATGTTCCCAAACAATGATTTACCATGTCACTGAACCACAGTTGTTCACTATTTGTTGGAAGAGAATTAGGGACAGTTTGGCTGAATGATTTGGCCACCCAGATTGCCTGACATGCATCTGATCGAACACTTATGGGACATAATCAAGAGGTTCATTCATGCACAAAATCCCAAAACAGTAACACTTTTGCAATTAAGCATGGCTATAGAGGTATCATGGCTAATTGTTTCTGCAGGGGACCTCCAATGACTTGTTGAGTCCATGCTATTTTACGTTGCTGCACTATGCCAGGAAAAAGCAGGTCTGAGACCATATTATGAGATAGCCCATGACCCATGACTTTTGTCACCTCAGTGTAATTCTGCCTACAGTTATCAGTGGCTATAAAGTTATTATCGATTTAGATTTCCCATTGCGGATCATGCAAAAGTTGACTTGAAACAATGTATAATAGAACTGGATGAAATATCACATCATCTTGGTTTTATGGCCAGAAAACCATTACTGTCACAAGGATCACTCATAGGCCAGGGGCAGCCATATAAAATGTGTACAAGATCACTTGAAGTCAACTAATGGAATATCATACTAAAATGTACTGGAAAATTAATCTCAGTTGATGTAAGAGCTGACCTTACAGTTAACTCTTTGTGTGTAGTTGAGCTTTTGCCTGAGAATGAAGAATCAGATAAAGCATAATGTTTTACATGATGCAGTTTGTCCTACGTACACGTAATTGGTGGAAGCAGAACTGTGGCTGTCAGCATTGATAACTTCAGTTCAGAAGAGGTGAAGCTATCATGAGGTATTCTGATACCCAGCTTTGGATGAAGATGAGTTAGACAGGAATTTCATGTCAGTCTGTGCAATGCTGGAATAGTCTGCCAGTTTAACCACAGTGAGGAGGAAACTATCACACCTCTTGGAATAAGATAAGGATGACATGGAGAGACTATTAGAAGAATATGCTGAGTTATTTGATCCTCCTAGACCATTATCTGCCATTTAATTAACTCAGTATCATATTCCCCCTGACAATGAGTCACGTGTTCATAAGAAACCAAATCAATTCCTACGATATTTACAAAGAGACATGGAAGAGTTTATAGATCAGCTTCTACAAGATGGGATCACAGAATAGAGTAACAACCCCTAGTCTGCACCCATTGCCATTGTGCCAAAGAAATCATCAGATGGCAATAAAGAATATAGGTTTTGTTGTGGCTACTGCTATTTAAACCAGAAAAAATTATAGATACCTACCCTATGCCTAACGTAACAGAAACCTTAGATAATCTAGGCCAGTGACATTATTTTACAACTACGGACCTCTGAAGTGGCTACCATCAATTAGATATAGTGCCTGAAGATTGTCTGAAAACAGCAGTCTCAACTCCATCTGGTCATTATCAATATCATCACATGCTTTTTTGACTGAAAAGAGAGCAATTTTCTAATGCCTGTTAGACGGTGGGAGGATTACAGCCAGAGCAATGCATGGTCTATTTAGATAATGTCATTGTCGTCTCCACAGATATCCAGGAGCATATAATGCATTTATGCAAAGTCTTTGACCATGGTTAACATTGAGCCAAGAAAAATGTCTTTTCTTTTTTGAGAACTCCATTTCTTGGGCCATGTTATTGACCAGAATGGTTTATTCACTGGACCACGAGTTGTTGATACTGTCAAAAATTTTCGAACGCCAACTGCAGTAAAGGAAGTGCAGTTATATCTAGGTCCAGCTAATGGTTATAGAAAATTCATGTCAAAATATGTTGAAACTGTAGGACCCCTTGTCGGGGAGGAAGTAAGTGCTGAAAGGTGAATGAAATATTATTTTTTTCCTTGTTGCTCAGACAAGGTCAAGACTATAGAGCCTAGCATATGCCTTGCATCATTAACAAAGAGACTGCACCAGAATTTGTATAAAATTAAATGTTTAAATATCATTTCAAGATTTGGTCAGATTATGTAAGACCATAAGAAGGTCAAATATTGTGAATCTCAATATGGTTTGCTAATTAGTTACTTTGAAAATCCACTTTTTATAAAATTCTAAGACACATGTAAATATTAAATTTACTTCTGAAGGTAGATTCAGTTTATCATAAAAACTTATGGTAGAAGTTTTCATGAAGCTACCTCGTCTACTTTTTGAATTATTACGAAAAAAACAATTTTTTTACCTATAATTTGTTAAATGAGTTAGATTAAATCACTTTTTAAGCTAAACATCAAGATACCATCACTATATTTATTACATGTAATGATGAAGCAGTACCAAGTTTCATGATAATACTGTAATTTTACAAAGGTACAGGAATCAAAACAGAGACAGTTCAGAGGCCACCATCTAGTTAATCTTCAACTAACAATGATATTAATAATTTTGTAGTGACAAAGGGTGCTGACTAGGTGCAGTGGCCTAAGCTGTAAATGATTTTGGAGTGAGATTAGATTAGATTAAATCAGATTCAGTTTTTGTTCCATAGACCCAAAATATGAGGTGATTCTCATGGATGTGGAACATGTCAGAAAGTATAACATAAAAACATAAAACATTTGAATATAATACTTACTACCCTGATCATTTGTCAGGAGATTGTCAAAATAGGTGAATACAACATGGTAAACTGGAACAGCTAGTATTTACAGAATTAACACACTGCCAGAATGAAACATTGTTATGCACTGTTAATAAATTTATCATACACAAAATACCTAATCTTGACTGTTGTGACTAAGTGCTGTCAAAATTGAAATCTAACAGATATTTTTACTTAAGCTGGCTTAACAGTCTCTGTTAAGACATTCATCTATGGAGTAGAAGGAGTTGCCTGTCAAAAAGTCTTTCAAACTGTGTTTAAACCATGCTTTATCTGAAACCAAGTTTTTAATGGTTTCTGGTTGCTAACATTTTTTTGAAAATGTGTGTTCCTGAATATTGGACCCCTTTCTGGACCAAGGTAAGTGATTTTAGGTCTTTATGTAGATTGCTCTTATTCCTAATACTGGTACTATGTATTGAGGTATTGTTTGGAAATAGAGATGTATTACTTGCAACAAATTTCACTAAGGAATAAATATACTGAGAAGCAGTGGTTAGAATACAAAGTTCCTTGAACAGGTTTCTACATGACATTCTTGAATTTACACCACAAATGATTCTTATCACATGCTTTTGCACCCTAAAATATTTTACTCAGTTTGATGAGTTGTCCCAGAATATGTGCTTCATTTGCCACCGGCACTGACCATATGTAGAGATTGAGGTGTATGCAGCTTCTATCAGTCATGTTGAAAGGCATTAAGCTCCACCACAGAATGCACCACGATTTTGTCTGTGACGGTGGCCACTTTGCATATACAGGGTGAACAATCTGAAGTTTCAGATGAGATTATCTTGAACACTATACATCAGGTAAAAATAGTGGGTAAGACAAGTTCGTAAGCTCAAAGTGGGACATCAAATGATACTACACATGACCTCCAGCCCTGCCCCCTTGGGTGGGGCGAGGGGCAACTTCTAAATCTTAAATGGAAACCCCCATTTTTTATTGCAGATTCGGATCCTCCATAAAAAAGTAATCAAGTTTTGTCTGAATTATTTTTAAACCATTAACAGATGGTGCTGAAATTGAGAAAAATTAAAATTGGGGAAGAACCCCAATTTATTTAGAAAGATCTGAGAAGGACGCATCAAATCAATACAAAATGTGCACCAATTCTTTCATTACTCCAAATAAGCTATTTTTTTTACAAAATGTATCCCGCCTGCCACAGTGTTTGGTGGAGGGAGGTGGAATGGTATTAAAATCTCGTTAGGGAACTCTTCACAATTGCATTACTCACCTGACTGTGGTGCTAGCATGGCCAAACTGCGAACTATGGCTCAGTATAAAGGTCGGTGCAATGCAATCAGACGTCACTTCACTTTCAGATTTTGAACTGTAAACATCAACTGACAAAAGTAAATTATTCTTTAGTGAAACATGGCTCACTATCCTCCTACAGAGATTGTTGATATGATGTTAATTTTAGGTAAATGCCATAACAATTATGCTGCAGCTGTGCAATTGTACACAGATCGTTTGCCAAACAGACGACATCCAAGCAAAAACATTATTCAAAATTGCACTCAACGAGCTCGAAATGGATACATGCACTGTCCACCTCATCATCACAAATACAATGAAAATGATGCTTGTACCCTTACTGTTCTCCCCTGTGTTCAACTGGATCACAAAATGAGTAGTCTTGCGATTCAGAGACAAACTGGAATACTGAAATCATCTGTTTTGTGGATTTTGAAGGCACATAAATATCATGCGTATCATATCGCACAGACACAGGCATTAATGATGAAAGATATGCAAATACACAGGCATTTCTGCCAATGGGCCTCGGAAATGATAAGAGGTGACAATGATTGTTTTAGATATGTTATGTTCACCGATGAAGCTACATTCAAAAACAATGGCGAATTACATTATCACGATTGTCATTATTGGTCCCCTGTCAATCCACACTGGCACAGACCCATTGGCAATCAACACAAATGGTTGTTAATGGTCTGGTATGGAATTTTAAATGGTTACTTGATAGGACCATATTTTTTTGACCGAAATGTTACTGGCGAAACTTATTTACAACTTCTCCGTGATGATTTGATGGAGCTAATGGAAGATGTTGATTTAGAAACCAGGCAACTAATGTGGTTCCAGCAGGATGGAGCAGCTCCCCATTATGCTAAAAATGTGCAGAACATTTTAAATTTATGGTGCCCTGGTCGGTGAATAGGGCGTGACGGAGCAATTCAGTGTCCTCCACGTTCACCAGACCTAACATCACCTGACTTTTTCTTGTGGGATTATTTAAAAAATATTGTTTATAAAAGACAAGACCCAAAATGATATGGAGCAATGCATTTGAAGAGAGTGTGCAGCCATACCATGGGATGTGCTGCTCAAAACTGAGGACAACTGCCGGCCGAAGTGGCCGTGCGGTTAAAGGCGCTACAGTCTGGAACCGCAAGACCGCTACGGTCGCAGGTTCGAATCCTGCCTCGGGCATGGATGTTTGTGATGTCCCTAGGTTGGTTAGGTTTAACTAGTTCTAAGTTCTAGGGGACTAATGACCTCAGCAGTTGAGTCCCATAGTGCTCAGAGCCATTTGAACCATTTTTTGAGGGCAACTTTCGCAGATGATTGACTTTATGCATTGAAGCAAATGGGGATAATTTTGGAAAATTTCTTCATGGCTAATCTCATTAATTAAGCACCCCAAATTGTGAGAGGCAAGGGGACTCACACTAATGAAGCACCCCAGCATGTGAGAGGCAAGGGGACTCTAACTAATGAAGCACCCTGACATGTGAGAGGGAAGGGGACTCACACTAATGAAGCACCCCATGGGAATATCATTCTACTACATCCATGTCGTCGTTCCTGGGTAACGTTAAAAGTAGGATACAGTACATTTTGTATAAAAATAGCTTAAATTGGTGTAATGAAAGAATTGGTGCACATTTTGTATCGATTTGATGCGTCCTTCTCGGATCATTCTAAATAAATTGGAGTTCTTCCCCAATTTTAATTTTTCTCATTTTCAGCGCCATCTGTCAATGGTTTAAAAAATGTTTCAGACTAAACTTGATTACTTTTTTATGGAGAATCTGAATCTGCAATAAAAAATTGGGGTTTCCGTTTAAGATTTAAAAGTTGCCCCCACCCCACCCAAGGGGGTGGGGCTAGAGGTCACATGTATTATCATTTGATGTCCCCCTTTGAGCTTACGAACTTGTCTTACCCACTATTTTTACCAGCTGTATAGTTTTTGAGATAATATCATCTGAAACTTCAGATGGAACATCCTGTATTGTGTGTAACTGTGTAAAAGTGAACTTATTTGGCTTAAGAATACTTGTGAAAAACCCGTGTTTGTCCTCAGTATTTTGTTTTGTCTGCCACCTGCTATATTATAGAAAATCACATGGTAAGTGTCAAAGATTATTCTCCACCTTTAAGGCAAGTAAGTTACTTTTCAAAATTAGGAAAAAAGAGTAGTAATCATCTCTGAACTGTGTCGAGTACTTAGTATGATAAGAGAAGCCCTAATGATATTCAAAACTGATACTTGTCCATGTGAAATTTAGACAGAATATACTGATCAGTTAAACAACAGTAGACATTTATTTATTGTCATGGTTCCTGGCCCCTTTGCATTATTCTTAGAAGTTAGAACATCTTATTTCAGTTATGATGAGCTGAGTAGTGGACCTGTGGACTGACGATTATGAACAGCACATTCTCCATTACTTTCTGACTGTTAGTTTTTGGGCCCTTGTAAATGGCTGTGGTATCCAAAAGTCACACAGGACTACTAAACAATAACTATGTTTAAAAAAACACAATAATTTTTACCAATCACCCGATACCCTCACCAAATTACTGAAGTATGTGATGAAGTATCAATAGTCTCAACACTGAGAAACAGCATTTGTAAACCTAAGAAATTTATTGACCCCTACTCCAGTACTCATATTTCTAGAGTACCAAAAATAATTTCGGCTGCCATGTGAAGCTAACAATTTCGCCTTGGGATGCATTTTAAGTCAAGATGTAGACAGAGAAGATCATCCAATAGCATGTCTATCAAGAAAACTTAGCAAAGCAGAAAAAAATTATTCAATTACTGAGAAATAAATGCTAGCAACAATACAGGATGATTATAATTAAAGTTAAACTTTCAAAACACTGTAGAAATAACACCACTGGTCAGAATGATGTCCAATTGAAACAGAATGTTATTGGAGAAGGGGGAAAATGCATGGCAGAAGAAAAAAATAGTGTGAAAATTGATCAATAGATGGTGCTGTATGTGTCAGAATGCATAAATGAAAACACCTATCATGCGTATGACCCATTGAAATTGGTATAAACACACTGGGCACGTGGCTTTTCCTCCTTTCACATCTGCGATGTTCACCATGACTGTCTCAATGCAGGATCACGTTCTGCTTGTAAAGCTGTATTATAAGAATGGTGACTGTGCACACATTGCTCTGCAGAAGTTCCAGACACTGAAGGGTTTGAAAAAAGACATTGGTCTGATGACTGCCGTGAGTCTGGAGAAAATGATTCAGAAATTCGAAAAGACGAGTTCTTTTGGTGTGCAACCTGATAGAGAGAGGAAACAAATTGATTTGATGTCAGAGGCAGCAGTGGCCACAGCAATGCAGGAGGAGATGAGTGGTGGTGTGCAAACATGTAGTGCACGGAGTATTGCCCTAACATTGGACATACCCCTGAGCACGATGCGTAAAATCCTACGAAACATCCTTCTTTGCTATCCATTCAAAATTACCCATGTGCACAAGTTGCTTCCTGTTGACCTTCCAGTAGGAGAGACCTTTGCTTTAGAATTTCTTGCTCACATGGATGTGCACAATGATTGGCCATGGAAGATTTTGTGGACAGACAAAGCCCAGTTCCATCTGACAGGATATGTCAATACACAGAACTGTCGAATATGGGCAACGGAAAATACACACACAAATCAGCCAGTACCACTTCATCCTAAAAAGGTCACTGTGTGGTGTGGGTTTATGACATCATTTATCCCACGGCCATATTTTTTTGGAAGAGAGAAGTGCTTCCGGTCTTGTTACCTGTACTGTCACTGGTATGCGCTGTGAGTGTCTTTTGCACAACCATGTCATTCCAGCTCTCCAATAGTGTGGATGTGTGGATGGGATCATTTTTATGCAACATGGGGCACCTCCGCACATTGTAAATCCAGTTAAGCAGCTGCTGAAGTGCAATTTTGGAAATGCTAGAATTATCAGCTGCGATTACCATACAGCCTGGCCATTCCAGTCACCAGGTATTAATTCGTGTGACTTCTGGCTGCGGGGCTATCTGAAAGACGTTTTGTTCAATGTTCTGATTGCAAACTTAGGTGAATTGAAGGCATGCATTGTGCAACACATTCTGAATATGACCCCGGAAACACTTCAATCAGTTGTGAAACATTCTGTTTCTTGATTTCACCTTGCAGAAAACGGTGGACAACATATTGAACATGTTTTGTGGCACTCACACAGAAATTAATAATATGATTTGATTTTGATTTATGCCTTTTATGCAGGTTTTGGCCTCAGGACAGTTAAAAACCAAGTTTTTCCATCTGATGTGATACGACCTAGCCGTGGTGGATGGGCTTATGTAACTAACAATATCACACCTGTACACCCATACACACTGAGTTGTACAGTTTAATGTAAAATGTACACCTTAGGCATTGTTGTATGATTCATTTGTCATTTGCAGTTGACCACTATTAAATTATGATGCTTACAGCACCATCTATTGCTACATTTTGTAACTATTTATTTTTCTTCTTCCATATGTTTTCCCCATCCTCTGATAATATTCCATTGCAATTTGACATCATTATGGCCAGTGATGTTATTTCTACAGTGGTTTGAAAGTTTAACTTTAATTATAATGACCCTGTATATTAAATAACTAATTTCCATTGTTACTTGTGCAGATGACACTTCAAAGTAGTAACTGATCATGCTGCATTGAAAGGGTTACCAATAAGTTGTTTAACTAAAAAGACTTTAGAACAGAGTGAATTTGATTTTGAAGTAGTACATTATCAGGTTAAATCACAAGGGAACATGGACAAGCCTCAGTTACAGAATTTGCACTGTGGTATGTGCCAGGGTGAACATGGAAGAATGGACAGAAGCATGAAGTGGTTTGATAAGCAGCCACAATTCAGTGTGAAAACTTGAGAGTTGTACAGGAAGACAAGATGTGGGTAACATATAGTGGTGCCAGCAAAATTACATACAAGGTGATGAGGCAGACTCATAATTCAATTTTAGCTGGACACAGTGTCCACAGAGCACAGTGTTGTGCAAGATTGTTGGTGGATGGCACACAGGTTTCCCATGCACACAAAGAGCAGAACTTATTCATCAAAAGATTACGTTGTAGATGTTATCACAGGCAGCTAAGTTATTTCAAATTATTGACAGGGTCATAATTGGATCATTTGCTTAAACACCAGGAGGAAATGGTTTTGTGTTAATGGTAACTGATCATTTTACATGCTTTGTGTTCATCATAGCAATACCTAATCAGCAGGCAGAAGCAGTGGCACAGGTGATGGTTAACCACTAGATACTAAGGTGTGGAACACCTGAGACAGTGATAATGGGCCAAGGAGCAAATGGGAAATGGACATACTGAGATAAGTCCATCATACAGTAAGAAAAATGTTGAATTACTACATTAACAGTCATCATAATGACCCTACTCACTTATGTAATAGCAGCGTATAATACAAGAAAAATGAGGTGGTTTCTGGTCATATGATACCATGATGGTGTCTCCATTTGAGCTATGTAAGACCCCTCCAAGAAAAGATTCATCATCAGTAAGAAATTTCATGAAAAGGTTAAGAAATATTTTTTGCCAGGTTGAAAAGATGTACATAAAAGCCTTGGAAAGAGAAGAAAGTACCCATAATAAAAATAGTAGCATTACCAAAGTCTCATGCTGGACAATGAGTTATGCTAAGCAACCTGTATGTACCAAAGGGAAAGATTAAAAAATTTGTTAAGTGTTACCAAGGACCCTATCAAGTAGTAGAAATAATGTCACCTTTTAATGTTACATTACTACTTCCTTATTGCACTGCAGTAGTTCACATAAGCCATGTCCAACCTTTTAGAAGAACTCCAGAGGTACTGCCTCCATTTCTGGTAGCACTTTTGGATGGGGTCAGGGGAGTGCCTGGGAAAAAGAAAAATAAGCGAACAATGCATTGCTATGCGCTTAGACCATGGGCAGGATTCATAAATGAACAATGGGATTTCCTCTCCCCCTAGGGCACTGTACAGTTCTACCCACAGATATGTTATTAACAATCTACTGATGCTCGTATATAAATCTTTGAACTGCAGGAAGCCCTATTACATGTTGTTCATAGTCTTTAACACTGATACTACTACCTCTAGATCAGGTCTTGGAAGGGTTATGTAACATTCATGTGGAATTACCCCTATAATTAGTGTTACTGATAGCAGTGAGGGAGGGATTTTTATCACTATATTATCATCTGGCCACCTTGACAAGTATATAAGAGGGCACCCAGCTAAAAATTTATATGCAAATACCATACACTTGCAGAGACTGCAGATTTGAGTGTAATGCCCTCCACACTTAGCTAGTAGCCTTGGGATCCATGAAAAAGATTATGCATCTGAAAGTACATGAGATACTAGTAATGGTCCTCAAGAGACACTGTCACACGCTGCTTTCTCCATGCAGGAATTACTGCACTGCCTATCTGGGGCAGCAACCATCCGATGTACACAATGGGTACACACCACAATGTTAGTTCACCTTGTTTCACTCCCACAAATCTGTGACAGAATGTCCTAAAGAGAGAACCACAGACAAAACAGTTCTTTCAAAGAGTAGGTCCACGTTGCTTATACTCTGTGGCAACTGCAGTGACTATTATTTTCCCTTGTTATGAACAAGGATGTTACAGTGGCATGCAGAGCACAGAGCTACTGTGTCAAGGGTTATTGATTAATGGCACCCAATGCAATATTTCCAAACCAACTTTTCAATTACCCACCAAAATATCTGAAAACATCACCCACACATTAATTTGCCTACCATACCCACCCTTAGAGAACTGACCCACTGAAAACGGCCTCCCTAGCCATATCAATGAAGCATCTTTTAGATCATATAAAGGGCTATTTTTCTAAATATTGGTGTGAATTTTTAACTGTAGGAGCCTCAACCCCAGCTGCCTGCATGATTTTAGCTGTAATAGGCATTGCTTACTACCACTCCAAGTGGAAAGTTGCCCAAAAATCCATCCCCACCCACCTTCAACCTACTGGTTCAAACCAGTAATAATGGCACCAACAAGAAACAGTCTAACAAAGGACAAAATCAATAGTGAACATAAACTCCATGTATGAGCAAAGTGCTAGTGAGGTCAAAAAAAGTAAATTGTGTAAAGGGCCAAGTGTCACCCTGAGTGAAGTAAGGGACACAAAGTGTAAATACTTGTAATAAATCAGTGCTTATGTTACAGCCTGTTTTCAATGGAAGTCCAGAGACCAGATTTTTCTGAAGAGGGATAAATAGTAGTAGTGCTTGGAACCAAAGACAGTGCTCCAGGACCCAGACATTCACTGCTGCTGGTGATACCCCTCACAGTTCAACAACTCAGTGGAGGTTGCTGCTCCCATGTCATTGGACTCTCTCTCTCTCTCTCTCTCCAACACACACACACACACACACACACACACACACACACACACACACACACACACACACACATGGATACTTCCACAAAGTCAGCTGGGAGCTGTCACATTTAAACCCTCCAGGACCAGGCATCATTGTGAAACATCGGGGCAGTAACATGACATTTGTGCGGAACAGCATTGTACTGAAGCCACAGTTGCTACTACCATCACCAGACCTTGAGTCCCTATCCACTGCCTGAGCATATGGGCAAATGAGCATCACTTGGCCATCATCTCAGAACTATGAAGGAGAGGGTCCAGCCATCCACACCTCTGCTGAGATATCAACAGGGGACTTCATTGTCCTGCACCACTAGGGGCAAGACATAATCTGATGTATTCACACTGAAGCAGTCACATCAGGTCATCCATGATATGGCCAAGTAGTGCAAAACAACCTCTGCACAACAGAAGCCAAAGTGAGACTGTATGTGAGTGTTTTTACCAGCAAGCCAGACTGTAGTCCGACATACTAAGAGATGCTGTGACAGTTTATTTGTTTCACTCACCCTCAACATTTGAATCTTCAAAGTCCAATGATTGTAATCAAACTGCAATAAATAAGTTCTTGTACCAACAAGTTGTCTTCTCCTGCTGCACCTGCATCCATCCTTGCAGAGAATACTGCCCACGGCCAGCCATCCTAGAACCCGCATTGAAATTGATGTCAGAAGTGTTCTTTCTTTTGCTACCCTATTATAGAAGTGAATGATCATGAATCATCTGTAAGCAATGAGGCCATTCATGATTCATACTAATCCAGACCTACAGGCACTCCAAATGGATGATTGATTCACTACTCTGGTTGACAAGGATGGCCAAGATATGTATTAAATATATAGGTACTACAACAATTGTACCTTCAACTACATTTGCAAGTCCATGTTTTATAGAATATTATAGGAATTCCACAAGTACATTCTTGTTTTCGCTTACAGATGTAAATGTGGGGACACCATGAGCTGCTACTCCCTGAATGCTTCTCAAGACAGTCTTACCAAATGAATTCACTATTTTTTGTATAGTGCCACTAAATTCCTCATATGCTCCATTTGTACCCTCCAATAAACAGGTCTGGACAATCCAGGACACCATTCTCCACGAACAAAGGCATGGAAAGATGCTGCTATTTTGTTAGATGTCAAGGCACATGGGAATTTAGGAAGTTCAGGGAGCTGAAGTTGCAGATTAAGTGGCCATGGATGCTTATGTTGAAGATATTACTGAACAAAGTATTGTCTTTCTATGTGAAGACTGCTTGTTGACTCCCAGGAACTTAAGTAAATTTGATGTAGAGTGTAGAAAGTCAACAATTCAGTTGTAGTGTTTATTTTTTCAGCCAGTGAGGCAAGATGAAGTGTTGTTAATGCTCCTCCAGTTAGGGCTCTGTCCTTTTGCTGCAAGGATTCTTGGTATGGTGAAAGGACCCATAGTGTACAATGCTCAATGTGTACGGTATCTGTATGCCCCATTTTAATAAAATGTGTCTTATATTATGGCAGTTTGGATGGAGCTGGTTTAGGAGCCCATCTCCCTTCTATTCTATGTGATGATGAGATGAATATAGTACAGTTTAATCATTCTGGGTTATGCCTGTCTGTGTATAAGTAGACTGTATTGCACTTATGGAATGGGTGGCTCATCTCTTACTTCCCTTCCTGTTCAACCCCCACCCCCCTTCCCTCCCCCCTCCGCCTCCATGATATCAAACAGCCACAGTACTTTTCAAGTGTTGTTCAACAGTATACTAATATTTTACTTGTATTTTAATAAGCAAAGACATTAGCACAATAGTGATCTAACCCTTTCTGATGCCAAAATTTAAAGATAGGCTCTATCTGTTGCCATGGGAATGAACTATCTTCCCACCAAATGGATTAGTCCAGCTTGCAATATGTGTCTTATTATGAAGCCTTCAGTCATCGCCATAATAATGTTTCATTCCTCTTTGAGTACAATAATGGTCCAATCTCAGACAGACAATAAAGAGTGAGAACCAAGTCATGTGTGACAACAACAAAATTGGCTGACATTTGAGATGATAGCGACTCCTCCAGAATCGAAAATTATGAAAATAACAAGAAAAATTCAAGAAATCATGCAAAAACAAGAACTAGGAACATAAAGTCATGGGCAAGAAACATTAAAAAGTAGAAAAGGAATGCAGGACAAGACTATGCATGTAGAAGTGGCAAGAAAATCAAGCAAAGTAAACAAGGTCCACCATGTGGTTGTGAACATAAGTGTTACAAACGTTTTAGTGAAGAAGAATGTGAAGCAGTGTTCAAGCAGTTATGGGATATTGATGATTTCAGTATGCAAAATGCATTCCTTAGTAGATATGTCAACTTAAAGGGTATTAAGAAAATGTGTGGTGCTAACAGAAATGGAAGCAGGAGACAGAACAAACATGAGTACTATGTTTGAGTTCAGGGCTGTGACAGAAGGACTTATAAAAAAGCACTCATATTCTTGTTTGGAATTAGTAATGGCAGGCTTACTAGGGCAGTAGAAAAGAAGCAGAGTGAAAGAACATGAAAATTTGATGGCCATGCATGTCATGTGAATCAGCCCAATAAAACAAGAGGCCATAAATATAATTTAGTTGCAAATCATATTAATAGTTTCTCACCATGTGAGTCTCACTACTGTAGAATTTCTACTCCAAACAGAAAATACTTGTCTGGAGGTCTAAATATTTCTGTTATGTATAAACATTATGTAAGTCAGATGAAACAGGGACATGATTGCTCTGTTATTGTTAGTGAGTATATTTACAGGGATATTTTTAACACAAAATTCAGACTCTCCATTTCCACCACATCTATTGACACTTGTGAGGTTTGTGATCCTCTGCATATGAAAGTTTCAAGTGCAGCAGAGAATGATGCTGCCAAAAAAATTGCAGCAAGAGTTAAACTTGCACCAGTTAAAGCCACAGGCAGTATACAACAATGTAATAGCTGATATAGCTTATTTCAAAAACATATTTCTGTAAAAGTTATAACATTTTACATGCATCAAGTACTACCAACTCCACATATACAGACTAATGAGATTTTGTAATTTTTGTGATCATGATTGTACAACAGTATGGCCAGAAAATATTGCTGGGTATGGTGCTGGTAAAACAATATCATGTTTAATTTAATATTCCTCTGAATGTCTACAAGATATTAATTAATTAATTATGTATTCAAATAACTGTTTTGCACAAAACAAAAATATGTCTTCAGAGTGCTTCTAGTTATAAATTAATAACAAAGAAGGTTAAATAAATAGAACACAAGTCTCTAGTTTCAGGTCATAGTTATCTACCATGTGATAGGGACTTTGGGTGATAGAGAAGAAAAAGAGGGAGTAAAAATATGTTTATTGCCCTGTGAGTGAGCACAGATTATTAAAGATACTAGGATAGCTAAAGAAAGATTCCACATTAATGTGATGCAACATAAAATAACTAATTGCAAATTTATTCAGGACAAAACCCAGTTGCTTTTAGTTGCATTACTCTCTTAAAGCTATCTACTGATTACCCGTGGAGATACTGAGTGAAGCATTTGCACTCAGAGATAGAAGCAGATAGTTATGTGAATAGTGTAAGAGAACTAAGGAGAACAGATAAACACACACTAGATGTACAATAAGCTGACCTCACATAAAAATATTCCAAACTAAGGGTTACAAATCCAAAGAAAGTTAGGGACATTTGTGACCTTTTGTAACATTTATCTGCTGTTTATCATCCATTTTATACCAGTGTCATTTCTTAAGATAGGACTGATGAAGCCCAGGCAGAAGATGTGAAGGACAAAGATGTTCTTTTCTATGTGTAGGTTAATAAACATAGTAATAACAATGAAGAATCTTGATGGATCTATTATCAAAAGAAACTATCCCACAAATGGCAAAAACCAGATACATATGATTTTATATATATTTGCTGGATGTACAGGAGAGATTGTATACCCTTTTTATTAGAAGTTTTTTTTAAAATCAGGTAAAGAACAAGATATGAGTTGTTTGTATGTAAAAAAAAATTACCATTTTCCCAATGTGTTTGGGATAACTCCCTCCTCCACCGGGCTCTTCATTAATTAATTTTTTGTGAAAATTTCTTTGTAACACTGATATAAAAGTGTTCAGGTTAAAGGGTGTTTCATTTCACATAAAAAGTCTATCATTTAAACAAATTTCTTGTCTTCTCTTACATATAAAGATATTTCAGTGTAACAATGGGCTAAACAATAAAAGTGCTGTAGCATAATCATTAAACTGTAATATATCTAAAACTACTCCATGAAAATGTATGTACCATTGTAGTTAAATTGATAAAGCATCAATAACATACTAAAACCAACAGAATTGGATTTTTCAAATTCTAAGAAAAAGAACAATCATGTAACTTTAGCTTGCTTTTCCTTCAGTCTTTGAAAAGGTGGACAGTGACCCCCTCGATTGAATTTATACAACCTATGGAAATTATACAATGACTGAAGATGGAATTACAAATTCTACTACGTGAATGAGATTGAGAATTAAACCTAGTCCATGAGAGTTTAGGATGAGGTTTACCTCTGAGTAAGCATTTTTAAAATTTTAACCATATTTTTCTCAAAATATGTAAGGGCATGGAGGACAATGTTTACAGCCCCACTTATACCATTCTTTGGTGCAAAAAAAGCAGAAATACTCTTTATGCTACATGCAGTGAATGAAATCCTGCAACTCTGTGGAAATATAAAGTTTCACCACGCACATAAATTCTGCAGTTCTGCAGACAAGTTAAATGATTACTTTGTGATACAAGTCACATCTTAAGCTGAGAAAATCATCAGTGATAATGAACAATAGGGAGCACCTTCATAAAAGACCCTTTTTCCCAAAAAAAAGTTTCTGGAAATGGAAAGGCATCTTCTGAGACTATGTTTTATGCATAGGCATAAATAAAACTGTTAACAAAATTATTGTGGTTCTTGCAAACATCTTCAATTTCTCTATCACTAGCAGAGCATTTACCGTTGATTGGACATACCATCAGTAATGAGTTCATTAGAAATGGAGTACAAGCTTAAATTGGGGAAGTATGGGAAAGGAAATCAGCCATGTCCTTTTCAAAGGAATCATTTTGGCATTTGTCTCACGTGATTTAAATGTGGATGGACAGGGTTGTGAACTGCCACCCTCCTGAATATGAGTCCTGTGTTTTACCACTGTGCCATCTCACTTGGTCTGCTGACTCGAAACAAAGCTTAATTTGATCTACATCTAAGAACAATAACTCAAAATCACCATGTAATACAGACCAATCAGTATCTTTTCACAGTGCTGAAGATCAGCAAGACAAACAATTTAATACTCGTAATATGCAAGGTAAATATCAATAAGTTTTCTGAAGATGTCTCAGCAGAACAGCTTGATTGATCAAATTATGTGACAATCTCATCAAATTTATTAGAAGAGATTAAATAATTATTTTCAAGCTGTCTGGTTTCAGCAAAGCATTTAATACTATTGACTTTAATACCTTACTTTTAAAAAAGAAACAGCTTAATTTCTCAAAGAATATACTCATGTTGTTCAAAAGCTGCTTGAGAAACAGATAGCACCCAGCAGCTTGTGGAAAAATTAGCTCTCCATAGCCCCATGGATTTCACTTCTTGGACAGCTGCTTTTCTCCTTGTTCTCAATATTTCATCTGTGTTACATTTTTTCAATTACCACTTTTATGTTGCTAATATCCTATTTTGTAGCAATGTTCATAATACTATTTCTGCCCCTTCAGAAAAAAATTATAGCCTTTCATTTGTATCAAGATGGACACTAAATTTGAGCATCAAACAGAAACCTACAAGGTCACAGAAAATGCTTATTTCAAGCTGAAAGTTAGTTGGTCAACATTTTTGAGAAGTGATTCCTCTCCCTCCCTACTCTTTGGTGATGACCTGCTACCCTTTGAAAATGACTGGGTATATGTGAAAAATATTCAGGTTCCAACATGGTTAAGAGTCCACTTAAACTGTGGGTCCCTCTATAGCTAATTGGGTAAATCAGTTCAGAAGTTGGAGAAAGGCAACAGCATACCACTACAAGCATAACTGTACCTAGTAAATCACTGGCGTGTTCAAACCAACCTTTGCATTCAGGACAGATTTACCTTTCTTATCTTTACTTTATACAGCAATACAAAGTCTGATAGCTTCAGCATCTTGACTGTGCTTATGCATAACTACATGTTTCTAAATCTCCCTCTTCATTTCAATCATTTTCCTCAAATGAAGTATCCAATAGCATGCATCTAATTAAAAACCACAATGTAATCTATAGAAGACAAACAGTTTTCCTGCTATCACTGGTATAGCTTCCCTCTCACTGCATCCCTCCTGTCTTCTTCCTACAGCAGACCATCAATGTCTATGAGCATATACCACCAAACTGGGCCAAATTGCAGTGGTGTTAGCTGTAAGCAACCATACTCATCCTGCCAGCAAAAGCTGAACACATCACAACTGTGGCCAGCACACAATGCATAATCCATTTCTTCAGTGTGAATGCACAAATACATTGACCTCCTGTGGGAATCTCTAAGTAGTGAACAGGAGTATAGTGAACAGTGACTGAGGATAGGTGGCACTTGATGGAAGTGTGGATCAGCCATGAAGCATACCAAGATAGTCCATGCAATTTTGATAATGCTGTGTCCTAGATGGTGCAGTGAGTATCACACCTGCCTTGTAAGCAGGAGATCCTGGGTTTAAATCCCAGTCCGGTACACATTTCGGTTCATCATCGCTGATTCTGCTTAACGTCCTGTTGCAGCTGATACCAGTGATCCCCCTTCAATTTACATATAATGCATAAAAGGCTTATCTTTCCCAACCATTTTGAAGAACTGAGCCCTTAGGATGAAGGTACCCACATGACGGCCTCACCACTCACCTACAGCTGTCTACGGAAACCACACATGTGTAGTGCTTCTTCCTGGCTCTGTGTATCCATCAGAAAGTATTTTGTTTGAGTCTGTTTTCTGTGTAATGCTCTGTAATCACTGCTCTTCCACTCTGACATGCAACTGCTATGTTGTACTGGCCTGCCAATATTGGACCTCATGATAGCCCACCTTGTCAAGGTCAGATGGCTATTCCAACTACATTTACAATCATTTGGACTATCATAATTTAGAGTGGGATAACATGCTGAGTCTGGAGTTTATAATGACATTGTCAGCAGCAGTATTTGCAGTCCCACCGCAAGTCAGCATCACAGCATAGCACTTCTTGTGTATTATATTTCCTTTATTATTTTATACAGTGCAAATAATTATAGTAAGAATGCAAGCAGGCACTGCAGCAGAGTAAGCTAGTAGACAGGACATGATCTAACATGCCCCATGAAGTAACACAGTTGGGTAGTGATGATTTATTGTTAAAAAATGAGCTAACAGAGCTGAAAGATGCAAAGAAAGTTGAAGTTTCAGCAACATCTGCTCTGTGAGCTTTACCTTTGGAGCTTAGTACCATTAACTTCATCACCTTGTTTTCTGGAAAGTCTGGGGATGATGTCACAATGTTTCTTGAGAATCTGAATGTGCTCAGTACCTTTGGGAAAATGTAGTGAGTAAAAGTGGTCAAGGATAACACGTCTTAAGTTGATGTGGGTGGCACATATATTTACAAAGTTCCATGAGAAATTGAGGGAGGCAGGCACCTTTGATTTACTGTTAGAGGCAGCGTTGGACCATAGCAATCCAGGAATACAAGGAACAGTTGAACACTATCACACACAAGAATGGAGAATATTTTGAGTAGTCTGTGGTTCAGATAAAAAGAACATACATCGGGGCCTAATATTTTGTGAATAACAGATGTGTGAATGCTCTTGAAGCTTTTCTGGGAGGGCTACTAGTGGATGTCAAATTAAAGGAAGGGCAGAATTCCTGAAAACATTACAAGAAGCTGTGTTGACTGTCATACCTTTGGTAGATTAGATTCCATTGCATGGCCTAGGAAAAGAAGGATGTCTTCCATGCCAGTGTAGCATGGTATTGATGCAGCTGAATGGATCATATACATATTTAATACTCCCTACGGCCACATATGTGAGAGACAACATCTCTGTGGTTGGGGTTGGAAGGGTAAGGGTATGCTAATGCACTGTTTATGACAAAGTCCCTGCCGGAGAATGGGGAACTGTACAGGTGAAAATGTTTCATGCAGTGGAACATATCCTAAGTCCTATAAGGGAGTTCGGGTTTTATAGTGCACATTATCTTTGACAACCTGGTGATGAGGAAGTAAAACTATCGTAGTACCTTGGTAGCCTGTTTGGAAGTAGTAGCCTGTTTGGAAGTAGTAGAAGTGGAGGTAGATATGTATGTCCATCATCAGGGAAGCCTCCCCGTGACACCATACTTAGTGGAAAAACTTGTGCACTTTAGGAAAGGGAGAGGGGAAAAACTGTGGGCTTATTAAGAAAATATGCAGATTTATTCAGTGTGGAAAGTCAGTTACCAACCAACCTTATTACACAGCACTAGACACTGATTAGGAACATGCCACCTGTTTATTGGAAGCCATAATTCCTTTCAAAAGTAGTTACATGAGGGTAACTTACAGGAAAGTATCAGCCCATGGGCATAACTAAAGGGTTGGTACCTGAAAAAGTGCAGGGATAGAGCCTGAACTTATCAGTTTTGTTGTGATTACTACCACTTAAACCAATGCACAACAGACAACATGTATCTTCTCTTCAACATCACAGAAATGCTTTACAATCTGGGGGCAATAATGATATTTCACCACTATGGATCAACAAAGTGGACACATTCAGTTACAGGTAGCAACTGGAGATTGACAAAAATTGACAAAAAACTACTTTCACAGTCCCATCAAACTATCACCAATATTGCAAGATACCTTTTGTTCGGAAGAAAGCATCAGCTGCATTCCAGCAGTTAACAGATGGCATAATACATGATCTGAAGCCTGGTCAGTGCATGGTATTATAGGACAACATAATATTACTCCAGAGATGTTTAGGAATATATCTACTGTTTGTGAAATGTACTGGTATGACAAAGTCAGTCATCTCACATTGAGAATAGCAAAATGCCACAAAACACAATATATCAGGTATCTGGAGCATGCCATCAGCCAGGAGGGAATCCAGTCAGACCCTCAGCTACTGTACAGATATACTTTTGTGGTGCTGCTAGTGTGCCCTCTGTCTCTGTCCCGTGTAACAGACTCCAGCCATTGCCAATTATGGTAAGTAGCAATGTTGGTGTGTGTTGCACTGGGTCACTGTTTCTATTTATGACTCTCCCCAGATAAATTCATAAGCTCAAAAAAATTGCTCCCTTTTACTAATGTAATGTGGGTCACATTTATTTTAAGCCATCTACAATGAACGCTACTGTGGTTATGTACCCCCACCATACATAAACTAACATGAAAACTGAAGGCTAAATGTCCTATGTGCAAACTGTGAAAATACAGGGGTGAATGACGCTACTTGCTGGAGCATCATGTGGTTAAACTGCTCCTTGTCACTACACATCACCCCACTGCCTGCCTCATTATGTACACATTAATATAGAAGTGGTACAAGAACCTCTCTCCCCCCGTCCCCCCTCCCCAAATGGCAAAAGAATTACAATCCTTCCTAGGCCTACTCAATTATTAATGGAGGATCACTGCTGACTATATAAAAACAGCAGAACAACTGAGACACCTATAAAGGAAGGGTGTGAAATATTACTAAATTGCAAAGTGTGAGGAGGCATTCAAAAGTTGAAGCATCTTCTAATTTCAAGCCACACCCTTATATATCTCAACTATCAAAGGGCATTTATCTTGCCAAACAGTGTGAGCAGTTATGCTTTGTGACGTGTGCTGAGCTAAAGAGTAGATGGGAAGAAATATCCAGTGGCCTGTGGATAGTGGTAAATAAAACTGAGCTGAGCAAAACTACACTACAGAAAAGGAAATGCTGTGCCTAATACACAAGATAACATATTTCCATTGCCATCCTTACAGGCAGCACGTCAGAGTGGTTACAGATCATGCCATGCTTGAATGGCTACATGGCCTGACTGATTCTGCTGTTCCAAATGATTAGCACACATATTTTTGGTCCTTTCACCTGCACACCATTTTAATTGACATACTGACCACCTCAGAGCATTTTTCTTGATACTTGCTCACAGTAGCTAATCTAGATCAGTTAACTGAAATTGTTGTTCAGTCAATGGTGATAAATTGATTATTCAAGTTTAGCTTGTCTGAATCACTCATAACTGTGCAGGCATCAATTTTTTGTCTGAGTTTATGACTGAGCTGTGTTGCCTTACGAATATATAGAAGCTCATAATCAACACCCTTCATGCTCTGGCCATTGGGTGAAAAGTCCATGTATGAGGGCTGAATGAAAAGTAATGCCTCCACCTTCGAAACTCTTCAACAGTTGGCAGCATTGGTATGCAGCAGGTACTGGCTTGTTCTGTAGACTCTCCTCTACAGCTCCAGTTGGCAGGAAGCCTTAGCATTGAACGGTTGTGTTGTTACAGTGTCAAGTATGGAACCCTGCACAGATGGTCGGTCAATGCAATTTAAGCAAAGTGCAGTCATTGAATTCTTGACAGCAGAAGTTGTCACCCCAAAAGAGATTCATCAGAGAATGAAAGCAGTTAAGGGTGATTGTGTTGATGTGAGTACTGTGCGTCTTGGGGTCCAAAAGGAAAAGGGAAATGTTTTCCTGCAGCATGACAATGCCAAACCACACACTTCACATGTCACCACAGCAGAACTTCAGAGACTGAATCTCACCACCGTAAGGCATCCTCCATACAGTCCAGATTTAGCACCATCTGACTTCCATTTATTCCCAATAATGAAAGATGATCTGCGGGGACATCATTATGCTTCTGATGAAGACGTTGAGAGAACTGTGAGACTATGGTTGAGGAAACAGACTGTCGACTTCTTCTGTGACAGCTTCAGAAAACTTGTTCATTGTTGGCGGAAACGTATCCAATTGGCTGGTGATTAAGTGAAAAAATCAATACTAGTAATTAAAGATCACATTCTAAGGATTATTTCTGCATTTGATTTATTAAAACACTCCCATCCAAACCCAATTAAGGAAGATGGAAGCATTACTTTTCATTCACCCCTCATACACTGAACAGTCAGAAAGATGCCACTGTGTGAAGTAGCCAGCACAAAAACTGGAATGAACTCCTTCCCTTCATGATCGACACTTACAAGGTGACAATTATTGAACTATATGAAATAAAATCATTGTAGCTTCTGAACAATTTGTGTTAGGATGTACAAACTGCACGATTGGCTGTGGGGCATGATGGGAATTAGTATGCACATGTGCACTGGTTTAGCAACGATGCCCACTTTTATTTGGATGGGTTCATCAATAAGCAAACTTGGCACATTTGGGGGACTGAGAATTGGCATTTCACGATCAAGAAGTCTCTTCACCGTCAACAGGTGACTGTGTGGTGTGCAATGTCCAGACATGGAATAATCAATGTGATATTCCTTGATGGCACAGTGACTACCGAATGATAAATGAAGGTTTTGGAAGATGATTTCATCCCCATTACCAAAAGTGACCCTGATTTTGACGAGATGTAGTTCATGCAAGATGGAACTCAACCCCACTGAAGCAGAAGAGTGTTTGGTTCCCTGGAGGAGCACTTTGGGGACCGCATTCTGGCTCTGGGGCACCCACAGGCCACTGGCTCAAATGGCTCTGAGCACTATGGGACTCAACTGCTGTGGTCATCAGTCCCCTAGAACTTAGAACTAATTAAACCTAACTAACCTAAGGACATCACACACATCCATGCCCGAGGCAGGATTCGAACCTGCGACCGTAGCAGCAGCGCGGCTCCGGACTGGAGCAGGCCACTGGCATAGGCCTCAATTGACCACCATATTCTCCAGATCTGACACATGTAACTCCTTTTTGTGGGGCTATATTACAGAATAGGTGTACAGGAACAACCCCAAAACCATTGTTGAGCTGAAAACAGCCAGTCAGGAGGTCATCGACAGCATTAATGTTCTGACACTTCAGCGGGTCATGCAGAATTTTGTTATTCATCTGCACCAAAATATCTGTAGTGATGTCTACATGTTGAATATAGTTTATACACACCATAGTTTGTGAGTAATGTATGTTTTTTTCCAAATAGTTCAATAATTGTCACACTGTACAACTCAATGATCCATGAAAGTACCACACACTCCCCAAATGGTGTGGTTCATTGAGAAAATGTGTCCCTCCTTTCAAGTCTGAATAACCCCACCAAGAATTAATGTTTCATACATTTGAGCATTCTTGAAAAGGCTGACAACTGGTGGAAATAGCATGTGCCAAATCTCTAGAGCAGCAAGAGGCCTTAGCAAACAGTGAAACAGGAACACGGGAATAAAACACTGACTAACGGGCGTTACCTAATAACCCCTACATGCCAAAGGGTAATCAAAGTTCATTACAGTGTATACTTGCTTAACAGGTCACTAGGACACTGCAAGAATGACCCCCCCCCCCCTTCCCCCCCACCATCACTACCATAAAAGTTAAATTGCTGCTAAGCACAAGTACCACCCTTGTGAACTGAATCTGGCCCTTTAAGGGAGCCCCCATAATTACTCGTACCTTTGCAACCCACAGTGTTAAAGCTGGGTTGTTGTTGCGGCCTTTAGTTCAGAGACTTGTTTGATGCAGTTCTCCATGCTACTCTATCCTGTGCAAGCCTCTTCATCTCCGAGAAACTACTGCAACCTACATCCTTCTGAATCTGCTTAGTGTATTCATCTCTTGGTGTCCTATGATTTTTACCCTCCACACTTTCACACACCCTAAATTGGTGATCCCTTGATGGCCCAGAACATGTCCTACCAACTGATCCTTTCTTCTAGTCAACTTGTGCCACAGATTCCTCTTCTCCCCAATTCTATTTAGTACCCCCTCATTAGTTATATGATCTATCCATCTAATCTTCAGCATTCTTCTGTAGCAACACATTTTAGACGCTTCTAATCTCTTCTTGTCTAAACTATTTATCATCCATGTTTCGCTTTCATATATGGCAGCACTCCATACAATTACTTTCAGAATGGAATACTCGATGTTAACAAGTTTCTCTTCTTCAGAAATGCTTTCCTTGCCATTGCCAGTCTACATTTTATATCCTCTCTACTTTGGCCATCTTCAGTTATTTTGCTCCCCAAATAGTAAAAGTCATCTATTACTTTAAGTGTCTCATTTTCTAATCTAATTTCCTCAGCATCACCTTATTTAATTCAACTACATTCCATCATCCTTGTTTTGCTTTTATCGATGTTCATATTATATCCTCCTTTCAAGACACTGTCCACTCCATTTAAGTGCCTTTTCGAGTCCTTTACTGTCTATGACAGAATTACAAGTTCTTCGGCACAACTCAAGGTTTTATTTCTTCTCCATGGATTTTAATTCCTACTCCAAATTTTTCTTTTGTTTCCTTTATAACTTGCTCCATATACAGATTGAATAACACTGGGGATAGGCTTCAACCTTGTCTCACTCTCTTTTCAAGAACTGCTTCCCTTTCATGCCCCTCGACTCTTATAGTTGCCATCTGGTTTCTGTACAAATAGTAAATAGCCCTCCCTGTATTTTACCCCTGCCACCTTCAGAATTTGAAAGAAAGTATTCCAGACAACATTGTCAAAAGCTTTCTCTAAGTCTACAAATGTAGGTTTGCCTTCCCTTAACGTATTTTCTAAGATAAGTCGTAGGATCAGTGTTGTCCAACGTGTCCCAACATTTCTATGGAATCCAAACTGATCTTCCCCAAAGTCAGCTTTTATCAGCTTTTCCAGTCGTCTGTAAACAATTCATGTTAGTATTTTGCAACTGTGACTCATTAAACTGATAGTTTGGTAATTTTCACACCTGTTAACACCTGCTTTCTTTGGTATTGGAATTATCATATTCTTCTTAAAGTCTGAGGGTATTTCACCTGTCTCATACATCTTGCTCACCAGATGGAATAGCTTTGTCATCGCTGACTCTCCTAAGGTTATCAGTGGCTCTAACAGAATGTTGTCTACTCCCAGGGCCTTGTTTCAACTTAGGTCTTCCAGTGCTCTGTCAAATTCTTCATGCCATATCATATCTCCCATTTCATCTTCATCTATGTCCTATTCCATTTCCGTAATATTGCCCTCCAGTACATCGCCCTTGTATGGATCTTTCATATACTCCTTCTACCTTTTTGCTTTCCCTTCTTTGCTTAGGACCGGTTTTCCATCTGAGCTTTTGATGTTCATACAGGTGGTTCTCTTTTCTCCAAATGTCTCTTTAATTTTCCTGTAGACAGTATCTATCTTACCCATAATGATATATGGTTCTACATCCTTACATTTGTCCTCTGGCCACCCTGCTTAGCCATTTTTCACTTCCTGTCGATCTCATTTCTGAGACGTTTGTAATCCTTTTCGCCTACTTCATTTACTGCATTTTTATATTTTCTCCTTTCATCAACTAAATTCAATCTCTCTTGTGTTACCCAAGGATTTCTACTAGCCCTTGTCTTTCTACCTACTTGATCCTCTGCTGCCTTCACTATTTCCTCTCTCAAAGCTACCCAATCTTCTTCTACTGTGTTCCTTTCCCCTGTTCTTGTCAATCAGTTTCTAATGCACACTCTGAAACTCTCTACAGCCTCCGGTTCTTTCAGTTTATCCAGGTCCCATCCCCTTAAATTCCTACCTTTTTGCAGTTTCTTCAGTTTCAAGACTGCAGTAGGATGAGAAAAATTTCCAAACAACATGGCATCAATTGTAATGACACATGCATAGATGGCAACTAAACCCTACTACCTCCAAGAAAGCAAAGCTTGCATCAGTAGATATCCTGGTCCAGATTTCTGTCTGAAGCCACCATAGCATACACCACTGCTCTGCCACTCTGATGCACCTGGTGGCCACTCTGGCCCTGCCAGTGTTAGAACCTATCAGAACATTTTCATTTTTCCACTGCTGCAGTTGTCAACCTCACGCCATTATTCCAATTAGTGTGTGGCTACATGCTTTAAGTCATATGCAAGTTTTGATGAAATGAAGTTCAATAGGTGAACAACAGTACCATAATCTTCCATCTGATGCCTCTTCAATATACTGAATGGTTAGCTTCCATTTTACCATGGTTTATGTTCAACCCATAATTTTCCATATGACATCATAAAGTTCAAAACAATTCTGCCACGTAGTGTCAGAACAGTAGCTTTAAGACCAAAATATGTTAAACAGAATAATCAACGCAGACCTATAAATTATAGTATCAAGATACCTATAGTGCCATTGGCAGCAGAAGATAGAAAGTGTGCTATTTGCCATGTATTTACACAGGCAGCATAAGGCAAACAGTTTTTTCACAAATTACAAACACCACTGTCCCTTGAGACTAAAGTTGGTGCAATTCTGCTTTATTAATGTGCCTGTTGAAATTTTCTGTGCTTATTTTGTGATTTTCCTTATGGTGGTGAGTGCAAATGTTCAATGGGTGAAAGGCATTCAAGTTACTCGCATCTACATGAGAAGAAGGAAAAATACAGATTTGGTTATGGAGAAAGTATAGGTAAACATTTCTTTGCTCCTTCAAAAACTGAATTAGAATTTTTAAAATGTGCAGGAGCAATTCCCACAGACGTACAGCTTTATTGTGTGTGATTCATAATTCAATACTAAAGCAGACTTGTTTATCGCTGACTGTAAACAAGTTGAAATTCCAAGAGAATGATACCGTATTTACTCGAATCTAAGCCGCATTTTTTCCCAGTTCTTGTAACCCAAAAAACCGCCTGCGGCTTAGAATCGAGTGCAAAGCAAGCGGAAGTTCTGAAAAGTGTTGGTGGGTGCCGCCACAACTAACTTCTGCCGTGGAACATATGTAGCGCTGCACAGGCATGCTTTGTAGGCACAAAGATAAATACTGGCACCTAATCCTCTGCGTCAGTAAATAAATTAAGAAAAAGGTGGAAGACGAGCTTTTTTCTCCGCCCCGAGTTTTGACCACTGCATTTTCATACATTATCCAATGAAGTAAATACAAATTCCGTATTGTTCATCTTCGAATGTAGCAGCATTTCAATGTACTACGAAAATCCGACGGCGACTGGCAAGACTGTTTGGGATGTTTGTCAATATGGCCAACTCTACTGTCAACGTGGCCAACTCTACTTGTCAATATGGCCAACTTTACGTTCTGAATTTCTTCCTACCTGTGGGAAGAGATGGTTGCTAATAGGAACTTTTATGAATTGTGGATCACTTGTAGTATTCCCTTGACCATAAGAATAATGCGAATATAAACTTTTGCCACGTATTGTTTCGTGTTTGCTGCTATCTCATTTAAATCCTGTCTGCCTAATAAACTACGAAACTAGAGTGGACAACAGCAAACGCGGAAGATTATACATGTCATGTTTATATTCGTATTATTCTTATGCCTAGTAGTGATACAGTCAGAAATGAAGCACAGCAATTGACTAGATTTTTAAATCTAAGATGACTCTAATTTCTGCGCAGAATGTAATGTACTAAAGAGGCGCCTGCAAAGATTTTCAAACGGAGAAAATTTTTCGCTAAACTCTCGTTCAGAACATCTTCTGTCATACACAGTCTATTATTTGGTTCTTGTTGATCATTATCAAAGAAAGCAGCAGTGTAAGTAACAACTATCTTGCCATTGTTTCGCTAATGAGACGATTCCTCTCTTTTATTTATTTATTTTTTTTAATTGTAAGCCGCGGTAGCGCGCACAAAAGCAAGCCATGCCACGAGCAGCGACAGGCTGTAAACACGCACTATCAGAATGCGACAAACAATGCGTGACAAAGTACAGTAATGAATTTTCTGCTTAGAGTGACGTAAACACCTATAACAAAGAAAACGGCACTTATCAGATCAAAGAAAAATAGGCAATCAATTCAAACCAGACGAAGCACGTGAAAAAGGAAGGGTACCCGTATAAATATGGACGGAGCGCCTTATGCATAGCAATGGCTACCTGGTAAAGCTTAATTGCTAAGCTTACGACTCGAACCAAACTACTGTAGCTGTATCGTCATTCATTCGACCTAAATTATGTCTCATATTACAATGGACCAACTTTGTTTTGATTTGGAGATGCGGTCTGAAATTTTTCTCTCCCCTTGAATTTCGAGTCTCAAATTTCAGGTGCGGCTTAGATTCGGGAAATTTTTTTTTTCTTTCATTTCGAGTCTCATTTTTCAGGTGCGGCTTAGATTCGAGTGCGGCTTAGATTCGAGTAAATACAGTAATCGCTAAAAGCACGAACTGTTCCTTGTTTATTTCCCAGTGCACCAAGATACTTATCCAAAACATCACACAAAACACAACTGCTAATAAAACACTCACAGAAGTTGTGGTGGAAAGATAATCAACCTGAAGGATCTGTGATATCTGCCAGTTTTTCCATCTTTCCACAAAAAATGTATGGAATGAATTGATATCAAAAACCGAAATAGTTTGATTAAAAAGAAAATTAATGTGTAAGAAACTAGAAGTCTTGCAATTATAAAATAAACTGAGAACTGCCAATGGCACAATCAATCTACTGTGAAAGCAGCTCGCAAATGAAAATCAGATGATGGCTCAATCAGATCTCCTGTAGCATTCTAAACTCATTAAGGAACAGAAAATCTCAGTTGATATATGAGGGTTGCCCAGAAAGTAATGCACCACTTTTTTTTTCTCAGCCAGAAACAATGCTACGAATGTGAAACATTACGTATGTATTATTTGAAGTCTCCCAAGTGAGTGCACCAAGTTTCCATGACTTCCAACAGATAGTGTAGCTGCAAAACAGTTTCAAAATGGTGTGTGTAGGTGATGTGCATTAGAAGCAATGTGCCATCATTGAATTTCTCACTGCAGAGAAAGAAACTGCGGGGAATACTCACAAACGCTTGTGTAAAGTCTATGGAGCATCTGCTGTTGACAGAAGTACAGTTAGTCGCTGGGCATAGAGGGTGAAGTCATCAGAAGGCAGTTTGGCAGAGCTCTACGACTTGCAGTGGTCGGGGAGACCCTCCACGGCTGTCACACCTGACATGATGCAGTGAGCTGATTTTGTCATTCACGAGAACAGACGCCATTAAAGGACACCATTTGTGAAAGACATTTTGAGGATGATGAGGAAGTGATTCACACAGTGAAGCACTGGCTGGGTCACCAGGGCAAGGATTGGTACGATAGGGCATACATGCCATTGTTTCTTGCTGGAGGAAGGCCATAGACTGGGATGGAGATTAAGTGGAAAAATAAGGTGTGTAGATAAAACACCAGTCTTTTGTGTTTGTAATTCTCATTATGTTCAATAAATAAGTGTTGAAGAAAAAAATGTGGTGCATTACTTTCTGGGCAACCCTCGTAATATTAAAGCTGTACTAATTGAAAACAGTAAAGGAATGCTGTATGATAAAGAGTTTCTTATGGACAGTGTACTCTTACAAAGTGATTTGTCAAAGGGATACAGAGTAGCACTTCAAGCAAGAACTGCTGACATTTTCTGCAGAGAAACCTCACTGAAATTTTGAAATTTAATAAAGAGTAACAAGTGCCCAAATTCCCTGAATAAATATGCTATGGAAGCAATTGGGAAATATTTTAGGGAAGAATAAGATGAATACATTTAGATGTGCTAATTTTTTATGAAGTTCAATTTCTAGAAGCACAGTTCAACAACATTTTCCTGAATGCCACTGGTACATTAATTTACAAGAACATAAACTGTATGATTATAAGAATAAACTTGTGAATCTTGCTTTAGTGTTTATGTTTGTTCCTTGGCTGCAGAATTGGGTTCAACCTGTTCTGTGTAGGCAAGTTCCAATGGAACTCCTGGTGGTGCCATCTCACAGATATTGATTCAATGAGTTATTCAGCTAGAGCAAGAATGAACAAGAACTATTATGTTCACTTAATCAGGCAGATGAAGTCTGGAAACTGCTACGAACTAGTGGCATAAAAGACAAAAGTTACTCTTGCACTACACTGAATTAAATTGAGGAACTCTGAAGAATGTGGCCATTTTTAGACCCAACACAATGCAAAAGAAATAATTCTTGTGATAATAGTGATGTGCTTTTCGACACACTGACTGCCATGAGGCTGCCAGTGGCCACAGCAGGGCATGACACTATGTGTGTGTGGCAGTCAATGTGATCGATAATAATGAGAAGATCAACTACAATTTTCATTGAGGAGTTTATCCACAAGAAAATTCTCCAAAACTTATTGGACTGAAATTTTACAAGTTAACTTCTACTCACTTGCATCTAGCATCATTTCAATAACTTGATGTAAAATTAGCTCTGCAGTTGTTATATAGCTCGACAGCCAACAACATAAAATTCTCCAGTGAAACAAAAGTTGTAGGATTTATTGGTAATGAGTCTATTGAATCATTCAGAAGGTTTCAGAAAACTTTGTGGATATATCCAACTCTTCTTTCCCTAACACTGCTTTGTATACAATCTCAGTGGATCACAAAATACTCATAAAATGAGGAAAAAACAATATTGCTAATAAAAGTATTCTCCAGTCCCTAAGAGTAACAAATGAAACTACATTAGGCACATCAAAGTATTTTGTGAAAATGGGATCCAGAAATGTCCTAACATCAAAGTTTATTCAGGCTCCACTATATTATTATTGCGGCATCAAGAGGTCTCTGAGTTGCAAAGATCGTCCACTGGTAATAGGCTACCTCAGCTTGTACATGACAGTATGTTTACACTACTGTAAAACTGATGCTATTCTCCAGTTGAAACTGCGGAGCTAAACGTGAACATTCACTGACGTCATACATCAGCCAAATGCATACATTTGGGAGCAAAAGGCACTAAACACAGAGGTCATTGGCACCTTGAAGTACAGGCAGAGAGAGAGAGAGAGAGAGAGAGAGAGAGAGAGAGAGAGAGAGAGAGAGAGTTTAGGAATGGGACAATGTAACCAAGCAAATACTGTGTTTCAAAAATCTCTACATGTGTTTAGTCATATTCACAACATACGACAGGGAACCTTAACAGCAACTCAGCAAAGAAATTTTCAGATAATCATCTGGCAAGTCATGTGATTCATATAACAAGACGACTCAAAAATCACCATACGTGTCTGTAACTTTAAAATGGGAACTCACCTGACATGTCCCTCTCTGCTTCCATCTATTTGAGATTATGGCTCTACTACAAGAAAAGCATTTCTCACACATCCATCAAAAGATGTATTCAGTCTCCTTACACGTGTGCAAAACACTGTCATGGTAAAACTTCACATCGACTGTTATAGGTCATCATATACTGATGGAAAGGAAATTTGATAAACCATGAACAGCTTAACAGAATACTACTGGACTGATGATATTCCTGTATTTCCATGCCTGTGGAATATGTTTATCAGAATTTCATCATTGTGGAAACTAACGTTCAGTACAGAAAAAAAGCCATTCCTATGGATGAAGAATGTTGTGTGTACATGATGGCTACTGGGTTTGTCTAATATTCTTGGAACTTTTTGGGTACAAACTGAAACATGAAGTGCCCAGAGCACATGCACATGCACATGCAGCTTACTCACATTTCAGACATTCATAAAAGTCAAATTACTGGCGTGAGGAACACGGGAGCATCATACCAACAGATTGCACAGACAACTGACTGCATAATGGGTGGTGATGAGGAGTCAGGATTACAGTGTAACAAGAAGAGTACCCACAGGTTCTTACAGAAGGACATCACAAGGAGACCATAGGATTGTTCAAATAGCTATGACGAAAATAGAAATGATAACAGCTGAAATCCAGGCAGAAGTTACAGGCAGAGTATCACCACAGACTGTCTGGATCAAATTACTGGAAGCTAAGGTGAAATCTCAAGTTGCCATGTGGCTTCACTGTTGACATCACATAATAGACAACATACTTGCATAGTGTGGAGTCAATGTCAACTGGGACATTGGGTAGCATTTTGTAGTCCTTAGTTCAGAGCCTCACTTCTGTTCGTGGTAGTCAGGTCTATGCCATCATGTCTGAAGATAACTTGTAAAAGGGTCCTAGGAAGTGGAAATTATTGAGACCTGTACCTCGCAATATCTTGGGGTGGGGAGCTATTGGTTATGACAACAGAGCTCATTAGGTAATTGCTAAAATGAGGCTGAATGCTTACCAGTATAGGACAGGATTATGCAAGACCTCATACTGCAATTCACTCCACAAAACAAACACCTTGGAGAATGTAGATTCTTAACTGGGTTGGCCAGTCTCCTGATCTGTAACTCATATACAATGTTTGGGATGCAATGGAAGGACTTATACTTTCATACCAGCCTGCATTTAGAAGTCTTCAAGAAATAACACAGCATGTGTCTCATGCAAGACAAATTTCTCAAGATGACAATCTGAGGCTGTTTGTTTCTATGGCACAATGAATACAAGTGTGTATTTATGCCAATGGATATTGTGTACTCATACCCTACTATCTCGTATGATGGTGTATTCTGGGGCAACTATGTGCACTCATCAAGAATATGTCTTAGTCTAGAAGAGGGCAGTCACACTGATCTGTGGTGTCAGAAACTTTGCACAGGCCACTGTCTCGTAAATAAAATTCTGGCATCCCTGTACATATAATTCCATCATGGGATTTGTTAGTGATAATATCAACTCATTCAAAAGAACCTGCAACAATAATTCATTCAGTTAACACTATAGAGACAAAAAATATGCATTTGGGTAAAATCTCCTTAAGCATTGTACAGAAAGGTGTGTATTATTCAGCTATTTTTGTTTCATTTTCAACAGTTTTTTTTCCTCCACAGTCTGTTCAGTTGCAAAATGGAAAACTATAGCGAAAATCAAAACTGTTTTATTTGCAACATTTAGTTACACCTTCCAGATATTTCTCTACATATTCACTGCTCTGACATAGACATTTGTCATAGTGTGGTACCAACTTCCACATACCCTCCATCCTAGAAGGCACTCATCTGTGCTTTCAGCCAGTTCTCTATGCTGTTATACAGCTCACTGTCTGTGCTGGGTCATATGGTGGGTTATCAAACACTTCCCACTGAAAACACTGCAGGAGTGTCTTTGTTGGATCTGCAGTGTGCAGCCATGTATTGTCACGAAAGACAATGTACAATGACAACATTCCTCTTTGCTCTTCACAGATGTTGAGTCATGCTATATGAGGCTGCAGTGATATTCATGTCACATTCCATGAATTCCACCCAACAGGACTCTTTTTGGTCCAGGAACACAGTGCTTGTACACTTTCTGATGGAGAAGGTTCACTTGCACTTCTTTGGTTTACTTGGGGAGCGACAATGCATCCATTCTTTGTTTCTTCATATTTAAGATGGACCCATGGCTCATCTCCAGTAACAATTTTATTCAAAATCTTCTCCATCACAGTAGTGCTGGAGAAACATTAAGGCAGCACCCATTCACTGAGTTTTATGATGGTCAGACAGTATCTTGGAAACCCGCCTCACACAGTTTTTAGTACAGATCTTGAAATTTTGGTAAATGAATCACTCAACACAGAAACTGTTAACTAACAACTGTCTCAAATCGCGTGATTCACTTACTGAATAACATTACTGGTTGACACTTGCTTGCTTCCCTGACTACCTTCATCACGAAAGCCTGTACACCATGCTTCAAAGTTCCTACACCACTGCTGCATGTTGCTGCCACTCACAAAAGTTTCACCGTACACATTATTCATTTGGTGATAAACTTAGGCTGAACTGCACCCCTCAACATACACACTTCACAGTTAGCTATAGACTATATTGTTCTAGGCACTTTTACATGCTCTAAGGCTTCATTGGATTTTCACTGTGGTTTTAATTTCATGACCAGTCAGGCATGATAGAGGAGGAAAACAACCTCTTATTTATACATACATAATAGCCTCACCATTTATTTCATGCTTTATTAATTCTTTTAAGTTTTCTAATCAGCATTCTGTTAACTATGTACCAATTCATTTCATGACCCCATAGATTTGCCTTGCATGGGCCTGCAGAATTTGATAAAAATTTAAGAATACTTATGATGATAGTGATGATGATGATGATGGGTTTCAGTTCCTGAAGGAATGATAGCTTAATCATTTAATGCCATCATGGGATAAACACTTCAATTATGTTTGATAAATATTGGACTGGTGCTTCATAGTGTAACACTTCCCACTTTCATTGATGTATTTCATGATTTTCTAAATACTTTGGATCACATTAGTGTTGAAATTTCTAATGATGGCTGCTGTGAAGATCATGTGATGGACAAAGTTCCTAACCTCATTCTTCATTACATCAAATTCTGATTTTTTCACAAGCATTAAACAAATTTGGAAGGAGCTGAAGCTACTAAAAAACATCCAAGTCTGTCAAGAAACTATTTAAGCCAGCTGACAACGTATCTACGAAGGTAAGTCCATTGCATTCCAATACTTGTTCATTTCATTATGTAAATTTCCATTCATTGTAATTACCTTAGTAATACTCATTTTCTTGTGTTACACGAGCAACTAATGTCTCATGGCAGACCTGGTGAAATGAGGAAGTCCACACATTTTCTCTTCTACTCAGTATGAAAGCACAATTGTCTCAGGTCATCTACCAGATGAATACAGAAATCTTTAGCTGCACAAGACGCACTCACTATTGGTAAGTAAACATGCAACTGGAAGGAAGCAGCTAACATTCTCCCATCTGCAGTAGCAAAGTAAATAATTTAAGGTAGGGCAGCATAAACCAACAAGAAATCCTTTCCAGCAGGGAGAGGGTTGGTGAAGCTAAATTCACTAACTAGGTGCCTCTACAAAACAGTTTTGAATCAGATGACCAGGAGTCATCAGTATGCAATAACCCGTGAAGTAAAGAGTATACAAGTTCATAAATGTTGCTCCATGTATTTGTGATTATGCACTGAGTGACAAAAGAGAAAAACAAACAAATATTAGGTTTCAATTCCTGTTTGGAAAATCCACAGTCCAAACAGTATAGGCCCATAAACCAAGTAACAATCCAGCCACAGAAAGGCTGTGTCATCAAATTGACCCAACAAAGTAAAATAGCCATAAGAATATTGGTTTCAATGGAAGAAGAGCCGTCAGTTACTTTCATCCAAATTTGATTTTACTAGGGCTTTTCATATGTTTATTGTTAAGTTATATGGTACAAATTACTGTTTCTTGTATTGTGTTATTACACTATACTGTGTGCCCACCAACAAGCAGAGGCATGCAGGGGATGGGCAAGCAACTAGTGCACAGGAAGTGCATGCTGTGCACATTCCAGTACTGGTTAGTGAGGGCAGTGTGACAGCAAACATTTCATCACTTGCGAGCAAAAAGAAGTGTCATATTCCACAAACAAAGTAAATTAATGATTTTTACTTGCACTGAATTTTTCTACTGAACACACGCTGTCGCTATTGTATTTATTCCGTCGTTTCTTTTAAATTGCACATTAGAAGCTGCAGCCTACAGAGGAGACATTCTAGGGGTGCATCAAGACAGCAGATAAGCAAGTCCCCTCTTCGTCATTTAGAGGAGAGCTGAGTGGAGTTTATTAGGATTCACCGTGACAGTTCATTTAATGTAGCTCTCCATATGCAAACTTCTGCAAGTAACAACTTGGGCACTTAGTACACTCAACGTGGCGAAGCATCACGGCAGAAACATCTACTTTTTAATGTAACAATTTTTAAGAGGGAAACAAAATGCTGTGCGTGGAGTAGCAATGAAAATATGTTAAGTTTGCTACACTACCTTTTCTTTCAAATAGATATGAGTTGACCCACAAATGCATTAATATTAATAGTCAGTGAGTAATTTACTAAAATGTATTGTGACATCACTGGAAAATGATTTATGAGCACAACAGACCAAGGTGATGGGGTTCAATAGGGCCACCCCACAGTCTACCTACCACCTGTGGCTACCTGATGGGTAAGCAGTGGGCAGCCGTACTCCACGGAGCAGAGCTGGAACCGCCTGCACTACCCAATCAACACAGAACTTTTTCATTATATCTGAAGGGAAACAAAAGTTTTACGTACCAAAGACAGCAAGAACATTCTACCCGCACAACATTAAACACACAGTAAACTGTCATACTGAATTAACAACAACTGGTAATGAAGCTGCTTACATTCATCAAGACAAAAAAAAAAAAGACACTGCTAAAACAGACAATATGAGAGTGGACTGACACAACTAGTGCAACTTCACTAAACACCAGAAAATAGCATATCTGTTGCTGACCTTAAGTGAAGCTGGAAGAAATATCTACTCTACTTTTTTTTTTAAACAGGCTTAATAAATTTAACCTCTTACACAAACACTTTCTTTACTGTTTGTAACCAAACATGTACAGTAATGTTAACATGAAATTAAATGTATATGTACAGGCAATACAAATGCTGAAGTTGTTCCACACTTGTGAACTATGAATGACAATGATTACAACAGAAGATATTACCCCCTTAAATCCAGAGATGTGAATTTGTTCTCCAGAATATACACTTCCTCTGCCATCCCCTTGGAGAGAACACTACTTTCTCTCTAAATGACAGTACAGAGAATTTTATTCATAACTCATATTTTCCCCCATACCTTCCTTTATCTTCGTAACTGCATTATTCTTTCCATTTTATCTCTCTCTTCTAATCCATCTTTATTCTTACTGCCTCTTCTATCATACCTGACCTGAAGCAGACAAAGTACTTACCAAACTATCTTTGATCTCTTACTATCCGAGGTGTTTCCCTTCACAACCCCCTTTTGCATGTGTGATTTGCTGTCACCCCATTACAACATTCTCTAAGTAATGCATCCTTCCTCCCTAAACAAGGGACGAATAGTTTTGAATGCAATGAGTTTTCTGTTTGAAGTACTTATATTACCAATACTTTGAATCATGTCTCACTAAGTTAAACAATGGCACCCTTCTGTCTGCCGTCTTTTTCTAAAAAAAGTTTAGTAACACAAAACTCTGTTGTCTCCATTTTCAATTGCAGTCAACACACTGACCAATTCACATCATTGTCAACAATGAACTGTATGCTGTACATCACTTAAATTCTTTACATGATCCTTGGAATAATCAAGTTTATTCACAATGAATGTGCAGCAAAAATTTTACCAGACTTACCAAACCTTTGAATCTTTATTAGTTGCAAGTGTTTTCTTTTAAAGAAACTCAGTATCACTGACCACAGAAAGTTGAATATTTACACTACCCAAACACACAAAAAAAGGCCCGAGAAATGAACTTAAGAAAGGATTTATTACCTATCATATTTTCATTTGGGACGTAACTCAGTCTTAACATACAAACAAACTATACCTGAACTGTTAAACCAATTCTTGATAATGAAGGCAGAAATTTCTGCATCTCCAATCTTACAGTGATGACCTACTTTCCTGTAACACTGCAGAAAATACGTTCTTGACAATCTCTCTCTCTCTCTCTCTCTCTCTCTCTCTCTCTCTCTCACACACACACACACACACACACACACACACACACACACACACACACACACACACACACACACAAACCAACCATCAAAAATTTGAGCCACATTTACACCCACGTGTGCAACTATAAATACAAACCAAAACAATCTCAAATAAGAAATGGAAAAAAATTCACATATGATGCTAACCAAGTTAATTAAACCCAGTTCACCCTTCGTAAAAAGTTATTTTAACATCCCAATAATAGAATCTCCATACAGAACAGGACACTTAACCTCGTGTAATTAAACACGTAAGTGTAAAATAGGGCAAATGCATTTGTATTATATTTTCTAGGGAAGAAAAAAAAGGAATTACTGGAAAGTTACATACATAAAGAAATTAACTTTCCAATTCACTCAATTCCCCAGCACAAAAATCCCAGTATTTCACGCATGGTTCCCATACTGCAGAGCTCCCATAACTAGCACAGCAGTTCATGATTTGAAGTAAGAAATATGTTACTTGACTGTAAATTAACAGTTTTTATATTTTGTAACAAAATGTGTGATTAAAAATTTCACAGGAGCAATATATACTTGCAAGACGAGCATTTCCACTCAAAATATAAATCAGAATAAACATGAAATAACAGTAAAAGAGGCAGTAGCAATAAATTATAGTAATACAACAATTTCAATGTAAAACCCTGGGAAGCAGTGCAGAAGTAGCTGGACAGAAGACAAAGGGAATAGCTACTTAATGATGTGATGCAATATCTTTAAGGAATTCTTACTATGGTATTTTTTTTTTTTTAGTCTAAACATTAACTGATAAGTAGAATCTAGTATGACCTGTGTATCTGGCGTGTACCTATTAAATTATCAAATTCTTTGGTGCTGACCAGGAAAGAAACTCCTGAGGTTCTTCCCAAACCTGCATGTACTCATTTTACTAAAGTCCTACAAGTTTTAAAGGGCTTCACTATAACTGCAACATGAAACTGTCAAAATTAATTTCAGATCCAACAACCATCAGCAGTTGCCAAAGGCCACAAACTGCAATGCAGTTACACACAAAAGTGTATGGAACTACCAATGACTATTACAGAATTCGATATCATTTCACATCTCTGAGTGAGGAGGAGGAGGAGGAGGAGGAGGAGGAGGAGGAGGGAAGTCTAGAACCTAGATATGCAGTCCTACAGTTAAATGTAATGAACAAAAAGAGAGGGAACATTCAAATATTTTAACTTCTTATATTTTAGTATTGGGTTTTACCTTCATAACTGAAAATTCTGTTTGACTGTTACATTAATTATATCACCAACAACCCTCCCCACCTACATTATCTAAAGAGAAACTTTTTCCACTATTCCCTCTCTTTAAAATCAAACCTCTGCTCATACTATACACTCATCACACTATTATTTGTACTTTTAAAACTTTTCACATTTTATACCAATGAGTTGTGTGTGTAATCCCTTTCAATGGTTTCTGTATTCGGTCGACGAAACCCAAGGTGCCTCACATGATCAAACTGATCAACAGCAGCAAGATCTACCATTTTTTATCACAATTCTGCTTTTTCTATCTTCTTAGAGAAATGTAACCCATTTTGAACTTTCAGTATTCCCCTACATCCCCACATGTATAACTGAAGTAAATACCCAATCTTTACTTTTCCCATTAAATCTCGTTCACATTTATTTATACAAAATGGAACAAGAATAATGTGTGATAGAAATAATCATGATGATTTTTGTATAAAGGGTGAAGCGAAATTCGCGCACTCTAACTTCGCAGCGTGACTCCTCACATGCCAGCGATAGAAAAAGTCTCAAAATTTCATCTGGCGTGTACATCCAGCAGAAAAACGACGTTAAAGAGTGGCAATCTGGCAACACTGTAACCATATGTATGGTAACTACGTCTGTAAACACTGATTAGTCATGCTGTACAGTTAGTTGGTGCACTGCATAGAGTTTTCAGTTAGCGTGCAGAAGGTCGAGGTTTGATCTTGGGTAGGGGTGCATTTTTTTTTTATTTGCTAATTTCATTCTGACATTTCGTACTGTAATATACACCGTTTATTAGGTCACATGTATTCTAAATAAGCAACATTTTGTAATGCTGAACATAAATACATGGTTAGATAAATAAGATATAACCAGTTGAAACAAATTACCTGTCATAGGACAGACTAATTACAAAAACATCATCAATTTCGAGATGCTAAAGGTGATAGCACAGTACAATAACACAACACCTACTTGTGATTTATACTACATGTAATATTAGCATTCAGATGTCACATTAGCAACCAGTGACAATAATATTGTCCATATTAATAGCCACGTGACCTTCACAACAGAATACGTTGTCCTCAGAACAACAGATGTTCACAGTGACCTCACTGCACGTCCAAATATTGCGCAACACGCCGGATCACACAGCTCTGGACCCATTGCAGCAAAGCTGTGTCCACAGTAACAAGAGCAGCGTGAACACACGCTACAAATTCTTCCACATTCATCAGAGTGGAGTACATGCTTCTTCAAGTGACCCCACAGGAAGAAATCCAAGGGATTTAGGTCAAGAGAACATGGTGGCCATACAGCTGGACCTCCACATTCGAGCCATTTTCCTGGAAACATTCTGTCCAAATACTGTCGCACATTAATTCCCGAGTGTGGAGGTGCACAAACATGTGGGAACCATATTCTCTGCCAAACATGTAGTGAAGCCTCCTCCAGCGTATCAGGCAGAAAGTTTGAGAGGAATGCACGATTCCTTTGTGCAGTCAACAGGTCGGGCATCATGTAGGGGCCCAAATAGCTGTCGCCCAATATTCCATACCAGACATTGATACCCATGGTTGCGGGTGACGTGCGGGTTAACCTCACACCAGTGGTGGGGATTGTGAATACTGAAGACACCCTCACAAGTGAATGCTTCATCCGACCACATTACGGTGTTCACAAAGTCATCGTTGGCTTCCTGTTGTACGGACCATTCACAGAATTGTGTCTGCTGATGGCAATCTGCAGGATGCAGGTGTTAAAGGAAAGCTTAATAATAGAGGTGCAGCCCATGTTCATACAGCATGTTAACAACCATGTATTTCGAGACATGAAGCTGCCTTGTTCCGCTGCAGTGTACTTTGCTGAGGTTTTTGGTGTATGACCTCCAGAATAACTTCCTCAGTAGCTGAAGTAAGGCGAGTCCATGGACGACCTCTGTCAAGAAAAGAAGAGAACCTAACTCCCGAAGGTGCAGCTCGTGACCATGAAACACATTTTTATCTGGATGGCATTGACAAGGATATCTAGCAGCATATTCACAAGCGGCGACACCAGCCCGGTTATCAGATCACTGAGGGCCAAAACCATATCCACACATCCATCATTTGTGTATGCCATACCTCTGCCACACTGGTTTAGAGGTTTACAGTGAGAAAATTTGATACATTTATGCATGTGCCTGGAGTCTGTCACGGGCGTGTTACTCTGCTTGCAACTAGTCCCTGTCTGGGGGACAGTGCATACAGTATAAAGAAGCAGTCAGTCCTGCGCGCTGTTCCATCGAACGTGCATTACCCCTCTGACAGATATTGTTCTGCGCGATTCATACCGACACTGCTAATTTTGAAATGTTCGGTTTCGAATTACACTGTTTCCCTAATTGTGATAGACGTGATGTTTCCAAAATCCCATTGATAGAATAAGATTCTATTTGCAAAGCACGTTGCTAGTCCTACTGGTAATGTAAGGCCCTAATGGAATGGAATGGACTTTAACGATGCAAGAATAATAGTTGGTACTGATCTATGGGACCACTGGAGGAGAGTACAAAGAAAACAGGTTTCACGTCTACTAGATGAAGTGGTGTGAATAAATTCACACCCATGATGTGCAAAGGGCTTCTTTCAAAGCTGACCAGTCTTCCATTTCTACGACTGTAGTATGTAAGTGAAGATGTTTTCTTGAGTACCCACTGCAATCGCTGTTGACGATTAAGATGCCAGATACTGACCACCTGCACTACACTTAAAAAAGAAAAGGGAAAGAAAGAAAGAAAAACCACCCATACGCATCAACCCAGGATCGAACCATTAACCTCCTGCATGCTGATCCCAAACTCTATCCACTGCACCAAGTGTATAAAACAACGAACATGTGCTGACATAGGTAGTGACCATACATGTGGTTACAGTGTTGCCAGATTGCCACTGTAACGTCGTTTTCCTGCCGGATGTATTCGCCGGATGAAATTTTGTGAGACATTTTTTATCACTGGCATGTGAGGAGTCTCACTGCAAGGCCCGAGTGTGCGAATTTCGCTTCACCTTGTGTACCTCATATCTTCCATATAAACTTTGTTCTATATTTTTTTGTGAAATGACAGTTTTCATATGTACAGTCTCACAATGAATGTTATAATATTGTAAAATTTCTTAAACATCCCAGTGAATGACTAACAACTATAGTGACAACAATAAAAAATAAAATGAACCAAAAAATAGAGTTGGAAGTTAACAGTGCGCGCGCACGCGCACACACACACACACACACACACACACTCTCTCTCTCTCTCTCTCTCTCTCTCTCTCTCTCTCTCTCTCTAAGAATACACAACACACAGCATATGCAAGCACCAAATGTGATTTGTGAGTTACAAACACGAAAAAGGAAAATAAACATTTTGCACAGACCTCCAACCAGCCAAATTTTCATTGTCTGACAACACTATGAATAATGCTGGTTGAACTTTGTCTTTGCTCCAGCATGAAAACTTCAATGGCCTCACATGTAACAGAAGACAAAACTACCTGTACAAGGGTACATCAAAAACTGATTTTCTTTTTCCCCACAAACAAAGGCATATAAACTGAAATTAGGTTTTACTTTGAAGTAAGTTTCTGAAATACCTCAATTATTCACACTCACTTTACATGGGACATTTTGACATAACTATCCTGACAGTGTCTATTTCCAGAAGTGTGATAAGTAAAAAACAAAGCATTTTCATGTATTTTAAATTATTATGCATTTATTAAACTTCTTAAAACTTTTATAACAACTTCATAAAATGATTAAAGATCAGTTTTCAACAAAGAAAACAGTTTGTTGGAACACATTTGCCTGTCTCCATTGTATCACAATGGCATCGAGGTACTGTATTTATTGCATATATGGAAGGCTCGATGGTCACAAAATGGCATAGCAGGCCAGCCACGTTGAACGAGTGTGATTACACTATGGATTTAACATATATTCACCATTTTCACTCCAACTCCTTCGGTGTACAGCATGCACTAAAAAATGTCACTGTAATATTAAAACTCTCATTCAATTCAGGATAGATTTATTACTTTCATGAACCAAAGTATTATTATTACCAATATATACAATCATGCACACAACTTATGGATCACATAGACGAACACACAACCTTGCATTCACGCATAACATGGAAGAATATTGCTGTACAGCTTTGTTGCTCAATCTGGAAAGAAGGAGGGGCTGTGCACAGGAAAGAAGTGACAGGAAAAGTAGGCTATGTGATAATGAGAATCACTAAATATATACTATCTGTATCCTGTAATTTTCTTAAAACCATGGCAACAATTCAAATGAAAATAATTCAACATGTGGCTGTTTATTAATGTGACCACTTTCTTAATGAAATCAGCGTGCATTAATTACATAGGCATGCAAAACATTCAATACAAAATATTAGCATCTTTAAGGCAGTCATAGAACACATCATCTAAATACATCATTTATAAGAGAGATTGAGACCAAGAATCCAAATCACATGGCTGCTTGGATTTGCACATCCAACTCTTCACATAACCTCAATGAAACACCACGCGAGTGTACTGGTCTTTGCGCTTCTTCCAAATGCCCATTTTCTCATTAATCTATAAATAACTTAGTTCTCAAATCTAAGTAGTTAACAAGAGCTACTCTTCCCATTAAGGCATTTAATTTGCCACATAGAGAGGTCCACTGAGCTAAGGGGTAGTAGCTTATTCATATTTTGATAAGATGCATCCAACACTTTTGGTGTTTTAATCAGGCAAATCAGTTACAGAACTGTGCTGTTAACTAGAATTTATGCAGTCAGTCTTAATTTCTGCAATGTGTGCAAGAAGCCACAAATTTAAATTGTTCAACCTAATTTTCTTTCATCTGATTGGTCTACAACATGACTTGATAGAGAAGCAGGAATGGTTACTCCTCACTTTGCAGAGAACATTGAAAATGCTTCACAGGTACCATACCAGCAACTTTTTAATTCCGTGTTGTCATGCCTGTATAGCAAAATAAATAAAATGACATTTTGGGACCCTTTAGTAACAATCATCCATTAACACCACTTATATTGGTCCCTCTAATTTCGTTAAGTGGACATTTCAAAATTTTATTTAATGGGACTTCTCCACAACAATTTGAATTTAATGAAGGTAATGAAATAGGGTCCTTTATTTTGTGAATTTCTTTGAGGTGAACTTTCTATAAGCTATTCAAAAATTAGGTAGCCCTCAATACAGACATGACATTTCAAGCACAAGGAAACTCTTAACAAAAAATTTCAGACATACACTGAAGAAAAACAGAATAACTGCGGCTCATTTACTTGGAACTGTAATTAAAGCACATTTTTACAGTTATGATTTAATTCAGAGTCTGATTATTTTCAAATAGAAAACATATGTTGTATCCTACTGGACATAACTTGCAGATGGAAAATGTTTACATAGCCACCAAAATGATTTCATTAAATATTTATGTTCAACAACAGTGATAAATATAATTTAAAATTTAAATTAAAATTAAATAACAAAACCTTTGGTTTTTCAGCTAAATTCCCAGCACTAAAGATGTGGAGAAAGTGCCCATTAACAACAATAGGATGTCCACAGTTTATTGGATATTTCTTGAATGAAAAAACCTGTCCTACTTTCACGTTCACAAAATGTGAAATAATGACTTTTATATTTTATAAATAGCCTGGAATCTGTGATGCTTATTTCAAAGGATAAATCTTTACAATGAATATTAACTATAGCAGATTAACATACTTTTGGATAAAAGTAATACAAAAGCTTTATACTAGTGGCACAGTGCCAGGGATTTTACATGAAACTGAAAAACAAAGGAAAATGAAAGTATAATTATTTTCCATAGGTCTAATAAGATAGATCTGTAACATAATTTGAGGCAATTTGTATATGAATATAAACACTAAATTCGTCACATACTGATAAGAGCTAATAAATAAAGCAGTAACAAACACTTAAAATGGCAGTAACTCCTCAGCATCATACCAATTTTAAACAATGGTGAATAAAATGAACTTTTTCTAAGAAATGTCAATTTTCATTGTACTGATTTGCACTTCCTATACTTTGTACCTAAAAAGTTATAAATCAAGTCCTGTATTGGTAGATTCATACACAAGCACTGCCAGAATTTCTGAAGCACATCACAAATATTTCAATCCATACAGAAAATAAAGGAAATTTAACAATAAAATGATGCAGCATAAATTTTTACTGTATAAATATGTTTAACATGTCACATGATACATGACGCAAGTAAAGATAACATTAGCAGATAAACATACAGATCACAAAATTAAATGTAACACCACAGGCTCAAGAAGGAAACATCTACTACAGACTTTCATGAATCTGAGAATTATTAATCAGACCCCTCCTCTTTTTCCAGAGATTTGGATGGATGACTGCATCTCCATCAAGAGGTATAATGCAGAAGTCCAGGTAAGAAGGAATAATGGATATCCTGCACTGAATTTCTTTACAATAGGCCAATACAGTAGTTCCCATTGAACATTCTTTTTCATTCTCTGTAATAAATTGGAACTAACAGCACTGGCACTGTGTTACAATTCTTTGTGCTCTGATTGTGAGGGTGGGATAATGGCCAGGCTGGCTTGTGGGTAATCTGAAACAGCAGCACGACCACAGATTCACCGATGAGAAGATACCTTGAGAGGCCTCTTCAACTGGTCAATACCAGCCACATTCAACAGTGTTCAGTATTGCCAATCACAGCACTGGTCCAGTCTTTCTTATAGTAATTCACATACTGACTTCTTTTTTTTATTCAGCTTCTTTTCAGGTGACTTCTTGTTTATTTGCCGCACTAAATCGTAGAAGATCTGAAAAAGACAAAACGATCATTTATTATAAGAGTGGTCTTATTCAGATACTCCATGGACAGAGGGACTACAAAGTTAAATCTACTGATTTTTTGCAATAAAGCCAAAACATTCAGATAAATTATTTACTTTTACAATTTTCTGATTACTATTAGCAGCAACTAACATTGTGAAAAAAAAAACAGACTTTTGAAGTCGTCTCAACCATTAGTTTAATAAATAAGTAGCAACACTATTTTAATCTCTTCATTACTTCAAGCCTGTCATTTTTTTCTGTTTCCTCTCAGGTTCCTAGTGCGGGGGCCCCCTCCTTATCCATCAATTTTTATTGCCAGTTTCACAGATCTTGTAAGTTCAGACCATGTATACACAATGAGTATGAGCTAATGGTGGTCTGATTTTTGTTCTGTACAGTCAGAAACAAAGTTCAGTGACCACTCCATAACAGCAGAAACGAATGGTGCCAAAGAATAAACCTTTTTAAAAATAAAAATCTTTAACTAATGTTTCTTTAACACAATTTTGCTTCTGGATTGGATTACGTAATAGAAAACTTCAAATTTGTGAACAAAGTCTCTCAATTTTAATCATGTAAATTTACAAGACACAAGGTTATGCCTACTAATTCATTTGCAAAGATTGTGACAATTTCTGAAGCAAGAAGTGAAACATCATTATGAACAGAAAATTTATGGAAGTGCAGAAAACCAACATCTTAATGAGTACCTGCTTCAGTAACATTAGTATAGCACAGTTAAAAGTTCAGTAAATATGAAAGAATATATAATAGAACCTATTGTTAAATTAATAATTTATGAAAACATATATACACCAAGATACACCAAGAAGTTCTCACCACTTGAAAAGTGATTTAAAAGTCTTTAAAAGGAAAGTATTTTTCTTAGATACGTACATCATTTACATTGATTTTGGCTTTGGCAGAAGTTTCCATAAATGCACAGTTGAACTGTCTGGCAAGATTGACACCTTGATCCTTTCCTACGACCCTTTCATCTTCTAAATCACATTTGTTACCCACTAACACCATGGGAACATCATCAGTATCCTGAAAAAAAATAATAATAATAATAATAATAATAATAATAATAATGCAATTCTAGTAATGACGAAAGAACAAGTATTTGCAGTAATACATTTGGAATGCAACACAGTATGTTGCAGTAATCTCTATAAAAAAAAAATTCTCCGCAACAAAAGATAGTACCTTCAATGCTCAGAAACAAGACTAAGAATCTGGATCAAATTACCAAACTTGTTATATATTATTTTCATTACCTACCAGGATTTTAACATAAAAATTGCCTGTATGTCACTGTAGGAAAATTGAAGCTATCAAATTGAAATCAAATACAAGTTGCATATGTCTTTTCTTTATACAATTGAACACTGTTTTTAATGCAGTTACTGCTCTGCAATGAATCTGTCTTGCTTTCAGAATTTTTGTACACGAGCTTTGCTCCTAGCTTTATGGTACATGCATGTTAAGGAAATGCCACACACTCAAAATGTATCTTACAAATACAATAAATGTTTCAGGAAAATTCGACTAACTGGAGGGTACTTGAACTGGATGGATTTACACATTAAATTTTACTCAATTGGACATTAAAACTACATACACACTCTGCAAGCCATTATATCGTTCATGGCAAAGGGTACCTCATACCCCTGCTAGTTATTCCACTAGCAACTGGAGAAAGGCAAAAGTGATTGTCTATACACTTCCATACCAGCCCTGATTTATCCTAATGTTGTCTTCATAGACCTTACGTGAGATGAATGGTTGTGACAGTAGAATTATTCTGCAGTGTATCGCAAATACCAGTTTTCCAAACTTTCACAATAGTGTTTTGCCAAAAGAACATCTTCCCTCCTGAGATTCCCATTCGAGTTTAAAAACATCCTGTGATACTCGAGTGTGGTCGAATATACTGATTATGAATCTAGTAGTGTGCCTCTGAACTGCGCAACAGTCTCTGTGTGTTCCTTTCTTGGAACTGGACGGGGATTCCCAACACACTAGCTGTACTCAAGAACTTCAAGATCAGCTACACTTACCTATCATTCTCCCAATTAATCTCCCCTTCCCAACAAATGACGAGGTGTTCTAGTTCCACTTCATGTTGCTTTGCAATGTCCTGCCCAGATTTCTGATCAACATGAGTATTAACCAGCATATCGCTAATACTGTACTTTAAGACCGTAGGCTTGTTTTTCCAATCATCTGGATTACATTTTTCCCCCTTTTACAGCACTCTTATCCTTCATCCTGTATTCTCCTACAGGCACTGAAAAAGAACACTTTTCCAAACACTACATTGCCATTAGCAGCCACAGATCACTGTGTACCGTATTTTTCAGGTTGCTTATATACATGTACGTAACATGCGAGATCGTATCACATTATCCACAGTTTATGGCAACACTAACATAGGGTTCTGATTCATTTGCCATCCATGGTTAGGTCACACTGTCAGCAGCCTAGCTTTGTTTCACTTCAGTCTGGCACTGTGAGGTCTGGATTCACAAGCTGCAGAATCCAACATCTGGTGACAATTTCACTGCACCTAGCTTACATGTATCATTACTCTATATTGAAAATTGCATAATCACAATGCAATATAAGCAGTGCACACACAAAATGTATGCAGCAAGGGGCATAAAATAGAAACATTCATTCAGGAGTAAGGTCCAAATGGAAGACATGCCAGAAACATCATCCTCATGATGTACGCAGTATGCTGGACAAAAATGTGTCAGTTATGTACCCACGCATTATTCTGACTCCAGATTGCAGCGACGTAAAGATTTATCAATCTGTTTCTTGGAAGATCAATTCCCAGCATGGGTAATATTCGCCAGGTTCCCCTTATATATAATTGTTGGGCAGCCAACCTCAGGTGTTTTAAGTGAAGTTTCAACAGCAGATGGACAGAGGAAGGAGGGGGAGTGAGCTCAAGTTGGCTCTAAGGAAAAAAATGGAAAGAAAATTTGGGTTTTATGTCCTATTATTGTCATTAGATTGAGGGTAGGTGACAATGGGACAAGGCTGGGGAAGTAAATTAGATGTGCCCCAGAGGAAAACCTACTGTCATTCACCCGGACTGATTTTGGGAAAGAATCAGGGTGGTATGCTGCAGTTCTGAATCACAATTATCTCAAATTCAAGTCCACTGCATTAATCACTGTGTCACTCGTTATATAATTGTTTAGAAATAATGATATTGCTTCTTATTAGCGATAGTCATTTGCAAGTAGTGTCAACCGGGAGAGAGGCATTTCTCAAGGACTGACTGAGCATCATTGTGTAGTGGGACTTAGGCTGTAATAGGTGTACACCTCTTATGTTTGTTGGAAGAACAACAAATAATGTATCATGTTTGTGTATCATTTAACCCATCCTACAATAATTAAATTGATGGAGGGGGGTCTTCCATTGTAGAACAATGCCACACCACCATTAAAAAAGAAAGAAAAGAGAGAAGAGCTATATTGAAAGTGATGTGTGTGTGGTTTTGTGGATAGTGCATTCCTGCTCATTGAGTAAGCCCCTGACATAGGTGGTTGCCCGCCAATGGCATTTTTCAAACTCTGTTCTATTTCAGAAATATGAGGTAGCAGATTTTGCTGGGCCACCCTGTATAAAGACAAAACATTCTTACAAAGAATATCAAAGTTCTTGACTGATAATCTCAAATTTATTCACTATTCTCTTACCAACATTCAGATGGTCATAGACCATATATTATTTTGAATAATAATGTACAGGTTTTCCACTAAAATCAACTGCGAGAACGAAAAGGATGTGCTGTGAAAACATGTGGTTTAGTTCCTTCCTCATACTCAGTTTTAACTGTGATAGCAAGACATTTAAACCATTACACAAAATGTTTCTACAATCTACATTCATTTCCCTTATATATAATTATAAACAAAAATTGTATATACACAGTAATGAACCATTTTTCCCCCCTTGCAGTAAGTTTTAACAAAAAACAGGGAAGTTGCATTAATGACTTATCAACTTATGATGAGAATACTAATATGGGATCAGAATTGTCAGAAACTTTGTAGTCTTACCGATTCGCAGGTTAAAACTATGCAAAATACTGTCAGTGAAGCTACTACCATATTTACTCGAATCTAAGTCGCACTTTTTTCCAGTTTTTGTAATCCAAAAACCCACCTGCGGCTTAGAATCAAGTGCAAAATAAGCAGAAGTTCTGAAAAATGTTGGTAGGTGCCGCCACAACTAAATTCTGCCGTCGAATTATGTAGTGCTACACAGGCATACTTTGCAGCCACAAAGATAAATACTGGCAACAAAACCTCTGCGTCAGTAAATAAAAAAAATACAAAATGAAAAAGGCGCAAGACGAGCTTTTTTTCTTCACCTTGAGTTTCGACCACTGCATTTTCATACATTATCCAACAAAGTAAATACAAATTCCGTATTGTTCATCTTCGAATGTAGCAGCATTTCAACGTACTACGAAAATCCGACTGGCAAGACTGTTTGGGATGTTTGTCAATATGGCCAACTCTACGTGCTGAATTTTTTCCTACCTGTGACAAGAGATCGTTGCTAATAAGAACTTTTATGAATTATGAATCACATGCAGTATTCTCTTCACCATAAGAATAATACGAATATAAACATTTTGGCATGTATTCTTTCATGTTTGCTGCTATCTCATTTAAATCCTGTCTGCCTAATAAACTGCGAAACTAGAGTGAGACAACAGCAAACGCGGAATAATATACATATCATGTCATGTTTATATTCATATTATTCTTATGCCTAATAGTGATACAGTCAAATGAACCACGGCAATTGACAAGATTTTTAAATCTAAGGTAACTAATTTCTGTGCAGAATGTAATGTACTACAGAGGCGCCTGCAAAGATTTTCAAACGGAGAAAAATTTTCGCTAAACTCTCGTTCAGATCATCATCTATCATATGCAGTCTATTATTCGGTTCTTGTTGATCATTATCAAAGAAAGCAGCAGTGTAAGTAACAACCAATAGCAGTCTCTTGCCATTGTTTTGCTAATGAGACAATTCCTCTTATTTATTGTAAGCGGTGTTAGCGCGCACAAAATCAAGTCATGCCGCAAGCGGCGCCAGGCCGTAAACACTCATTATCAGAATGCAACGAACAATGCAAGACAGAGTACAGTAATGAATTTTCAGCTTAGAGTGATGTAAACACCTGTAACAAAGAAAACGGCACTTATCAGATCAAAGAAAAATAAGCAATCGATTCAAACCAGACGAAGCACGTCAAAAAGGAATGGTACCCATATAAATATGGACAGAGCACCTGAAGCATAGCAATGGCTACATGGTGAAGCTTAAGACTCGAACCAAACTACTGTAGTTGTATCGTCATTCATTCGACCTAAATTGTGTCTCATATTACAATGGACCAACTTTGTTTCGATTTGGAGATGTGGCCTAAGCTTCTCTCCCCTTGAATTTCGAGTCTTAAATGTCAGGTGTGGCTTAGATTTGAGTAAATACGGTATCCTCACAGATCCTGAAGCTGAAGAGGTCCCTATCATACCCCATATACCAATGATCTCACTCATTTGAAGTGGCTTAAATTCCAAATCAAGGTAACAAAAAACATGGCCCAAAATCAGATCGAAGCGGAGGGGGTGGAGAGGAGATAGATAGGGTGGGGAGAAGGGGCACAGAGTCTGGGCAGCAAAGGTTTCGGTCCTGTGGTTAAGTACAACTAGCCTACAATTAACTTTTAATTTTAGAGATTTAGTTTTAAGCATCAATGAATCACATGCACAGTACTAGGGACAAAAGGCAAGGCAGCAAGGGCTGCAGGCAACGGGTAGAGAGGGTAGTAAACAATACAGGGCAAGTCAAAAACAACCTTACAACTTTGGAATGATGTAGAAATTTATTGAGATAACATACAGAATCGGCAGATGTTTCATTTTGTAGTAAACAACCTTAAGTTTGACATAAAAGTGTCAAGTGTCATTTTTGGTTCAACGTGACTACCATTTGTAATGCAGCACACATCCTGCTGGTAGTCAATTTCTTCCCACACTTGTTGTAGCAAATTGGGCACAACTTATGCAACTGCAGAATAGATTCAATTTTTCAGGTTGGCTTAATCATTTGGGAAGGGGGGGGGGGGGGGTGAGAAAACATACAAACGGTCTTTAATGAAACCTCTGACACACAAATCCAGTGGTTTCAAGTCTGGGACAATCAGACTTTCACGGCCAATTCACCGACCTGGGAAGTGATTATCTATGAACCCCCCAAATTTCTGTGAGAAAATGAGGTGGTGCACCATCTTCTTGGTAGTAAACCATCCCATCTGTGTCTTCTACATCAATCTGTGGAACAGTTGATGTGGAGTTCATTTCATGAAACACAATGAGCACAATCCGCACCAGTGAAAGTAACAATTTTAACTGTGTGCTATGTTGGCATTCTTGGTGGCAGAATGGGGTACTGAAGCACTATGTGAATCAAACTTTATGTTGTTTGCTACAAAAGGCACACCTACCAATTCTGTAAGTTATCTAAATGAATTTATTTATCATTTCATGAGTGTAAAGTCCTTTTTGATTCACCCTATTTGTTGAATTCCAAGACCACAACTTAAATAATATTTAAGAAAAACTGTTTTGCCTAAACTTTCAGGACAACAACTGTGAAAATCCAGTTAATGTACAATAATACTAAACTAATTCCCTTCACAACAAAACGGAAAAAACAAGCTCTAGTGGTAACATACTTTAAAGCCCACAACAGAACGAGCACAGTAACCAAATATACGAAGGTGCTAGTAATAATAACTAAGGACCCGAAAAATTCGCATTTTTTGATAAATGTAAATATAGATTTGAATTCTGCCTCAAAATTTGTAAATTCAAAATTATTTGATGGACTACGATATCTCAAAGCTCAATCTCGAGACAATCAGTATAAGAACATAATGGAACGTAGAACTCACATCATGAAGCCTAGCATCTAAAAGAGCCCCTCACATGCTTAGTATTTACTGGGCAACAGTAATGAGTCAATATATTACATGAAAATGTAAGGCCAGAAATGGCACACACTTATTCTGCAATAGTTGTGCCCAAGGTGTCAGCACTCTGCCCTTGTAGCAAATATGTCTTGGCTCTATGATGCATGTATTGCAATTGAAATCGCTATGTACTCCCAAAATGGAAAGCAAGAGGAATCAGCAATGGGGAAAAGGTGGCTTGGAAGGCATTCGGCACATGACCATACTAATAAGCAAAGAGAATTTGCAGCAGAGCCAGAAGACTATGATTTTTTTAAAACAAGGAATCTTTAAAAAAATTAGTGAACCTCATTATACATTGCGTACACAGGAAAGATACTGTTCATATACTCATCGGATTTCACTTTCTATCATGCTGGAAGCAATCTATAAAACTGGAAAGATTAAGATATATTAGTGTTGTAGAGGATCAACACGTAAAACTGTTATGTATTTCTGCAATAAATAATTCAAGCTCCTGAAATGAACACATTAGCAGTAGCAGTGTCATTTCCCTGTACTTGCATACTTTTGTCAACTGTCTGTACAGCTAATCACTGAATAAATATTAAATATGTAGTCAGACTACTCTTCTGAATCACTTCAACAAATATTTCATCTATTTTCCACAATGGATTCATATGAATACGATGTCACTATATCAGTAAAGAAGAACATAAGCAAAGGCCATTTTGGGAAAAAAACTGTTGAAGTTTTTTCAAAAGCAAACACTCCAGTCAAAAAGTTCACCATCACCAGTTCGTTTCTGACAGAGAATTTCACAGCTCCAAGGCTTCATCTGAAGGCACATAATGTGACAACTTCTTAAATTTTTACACCTACTCACTTAAAAAAAAGCAAATTTTTCCAAAAAAAAAATATGTGAATTTCACCAAAAATAGATGCAAATTTTGAGTTGCCTACTAGCAAATATCTAGTCTGCTATGAACCAATGGGAATAGTACCAGTTTTCTATAAATACTTTTAGTTTCACCCGTGACTAATGAACTGTCTTCCAAAATGAACATTTGAAGAAAACATGGGCGACATTAACATTTAAAAAAATATGATGGTAAATAAATTACATGTTTTACAGGAGCTAAAGCTAACTACCAACTTCCACAAGAGAGAACCTACATTCATTCAGTATGGGCAGCCTCAGTTTATTTGTATTCCTTGGGTAATATTCAATGCTAACAGGTGATGGGTTGTACATAAACATTATTAGACTATACTCCAATAACAGCCAGAATGAACACAAACTTAGCATGTGTGGTCAGTAGCTTTAGGATATCCACTTTCAATATTTGGTATTGCTTCAATCAAAGCCAACCTGGAAGTTAAGTCAAGAGGAAATCATTAATGGTAGTTGCACGAAGTTTCCTTCAATGGTTTTGCAAATCCAAAGGACTCTTCTAAACATCTGTTCAATTTTAACACGGCAAAGGTCTCCGACAGTAAAAATGTGAAGTTAAACACATCATTTGAGAAACATTTTAGTGCTTTAAAAAAAAGAAAACAAAAAAAGATAGACAACTTTCAGCATTCTATCTTCATGGCTGAAACCATTGAGAAATTCTTTTAAATCTGGGTGCCGAAAGAAATTCTAATCACTAAAATTGGTCCTGAAAGAGGAGAGATGGACACATTCATCGTGTTCACCTGACAACCAATGTCACAATTTAAATTCCAAATATCCCTGAACCTATTTTCGCTCTCTCCTTCCCTTGCATTCCTGCTGAATGTTTGAATGTGCATTTATGGACAAATGATCTGGAAGTATGTTATTTATCTTTCTAATAACCCCTATTCCCATCAGTCCCAACGGAACCAAAACAGGACACTTTTCTAATGAGCATGATGTGACTGGAGTGATATGACTGTCAATCTTTGTAACTTTTTTGTGACCATGACTTACAGGCAAGTATTTCACTGATTCTGCATGTTCAGGATGTGCACTGCCAATGCGAATACACTCTTTCATTTGAACTATATACTATGATTCATAAATGTACCACATTCAGTAGCATGTCTGAAAAGCAAGAATGGTTGTACTCATACCAGTCACATATTTTTAAGGATTGTGAAAATTATCGAATTATGAAGACATTTTGTTTTTAAACAAGCTTGTGCAATAATTATAAAATATGGCAGAAATAAACAACATATCTTAATATTTTGTCCAAACGGACAGCAGCAGATACAAAAAGATAAATTTTAGATACTACGCAACTGTGAATACACTTCTTGTGGATAAATTTTCACGACAGGCTGCATCAACCCTTTATTACATAATATGCTACGTAAGGTGAAACACATACTAGGTGTAGTCAGTCACAGACCTCATTACCACCTACAAAAATTGTGTCAATCTTATCTGTAGGAACATGTCTGCAATAATGGCACACTACAGTTTTCACTGGAGAAGAAGGAAAAAAGGGCACTTCCTACCTTCATTTCAATAATAGGCTGCTCCTTTTAGTTTTTATTCCTGAAGGAATTTTGCACAGTACTGTGGTGTGGGGATTCATATGTGTACCAGCACTGCCGCCAAATAAAACTTTTAAGACTAACTCTGGTATATCCATGAACAGTATTAACAGTGTATTGGGGTGTATTTGGAATAATGTGAAAACACTCCAATGGTGATATTTGTAATTACATTTTATCATATTGATGAATGATGCAAACTAGTAACCCCTATGAATTTCAGCATATCAGCTGCAGATGGCATCTTGTATTATGAAGCACACCACAGACCAGTGGTGACAAGCAATTTAAAGAAGTACTAGATCATCATACAACAAATAATGAACTATCACAAAAATTAAGTAAATATCACCATGTGTAGATTTCCATATTTCACACGATTCAGTTCTAAAAAATGGCTCTTACAATTGTGAAATCTTCCTGTAACCAGGTGTTTTGTACGGAAGAGAAATGATGAAGGGCACATCAACTAATATTGTGTGCCAATATTTTGAACCATAGTCAGAGTTCCTCATCTTCATTCATACATACTCCACAAATCATAGTGCAGTGAAGAGTACCATGCAACACTACTAGTCACCTTATTTCCTGTTCCAGCCACAAATAACACAAGCGAAAAATGATTGACTGTAAGTCTCTAGTTTTTCTTATTTATATTCGTGGTCCTTACACAAAATGTTAGTTCACAACAGCAGATTCATTCTGCAGTCGGCCTCAAATGCTGGTTCTCTAAACTTCCTCAACAGTGCTTTGCGAAAAGACTTTCCCTCCGGTGATTCATATTCGAGTTTATAAAGGACCTCTGTAAAATAGCACGTGAATGCTAATTAAACCTCATGGTGTCAAATTTAGTAGCACACCTCTTAACTTCTAAGTCACCCTCTAATTCGAGCTGGTGGGGATCGCAAGAACACAACCTGGGACAGTTATGACAGTACCATTGTTTCTGATGAACAGTTGTCACAAGGACAATGTTCTGGGATCCATTACTTACATTCATCTACATTCTCAACAGTGGAACACCATTTTGCATCCCTTCTGGAAATCTAGGAATGTGGAATTTGCCTGTTGCGATTCACCCATGGTTCACAGGACATCTTATGGAGGGAAAAGTAGCAAGCTGACTTTCACATGAGCGATATTTTCTGGCTGTTGACCCATCTGTACGTACCCTCATCCATTAACCTAAACATTCACCTGGTGTCAATACCCTAATCAGCTAAATAGCTAGACTATTAATCCATCTTTCACAGTGTCATAAACACGTTTTAGAACTTTTTCTAGGAACTGCTTTACTTCACACAACAACATAGTAAACTGATGCAAAAGAGATTAGTCTTACAATTTACCTTGTGTCAGGTGAAACCACAACTGGTAAATTCTACTAAGTCTTCTGAACCAACTGGATTAAAATGTACAACAGAGCCACTTGAGGAGTTAAGGACATACGTAAGTGAAGCAGGGACTAGTGAGGAATCATTCTTGTGATGTAGACTGCAAATGGGGAAATCCATTACTTAGGTGACCTTGACAAAGAAGTTTGTTATGGCCTGGCACCTGGGAATGAGCATCTCAAATGGTTGGTGGTTGCCCAATACAAAATTTTCTACTTCCCTATTCACAAATTTATACAATAATATGACTGGTTCCAATTGTGCTAGCAATCATTTCCAGATCTTGCATTGACATGCACCTGATGTGGAACAATATTTCTGAAGGTGCTTTGCAATTTCCATAGCTCAAAACTAAAGATGCTGCAGACTGATCTCTGCAATTTAACAGCCACTCGCCAATTCACATATTAAATGATATGCAATATTTTAAGCCCTTTACATCCTGTAACTTTTGTACAATATGCACATTTCATCCAGCTTGGAGCATCCTTTCAATGTACACTAATTTTGCTCACTTCCATAATGAATTCACCATACCCTACTACTAATTTGTTTGGCTGTTATTTATTTCAAATTTCTAAATGCACAATATAAACACAAGTTCCAGAGATGACTGCCAGAACAATTAAAATCATTGTATAAATCTGCTCTCTATAAAAATTAAAATACAGTGAAAATTGATATCACTATTCCACATATCATACCATGTCAAGTCATAAGAAAGTTGTTTGATGTCCACACCACATGACAAAATGTGAAGGTGAAAGGCCAGTCCACTGTGTAAAATTGTATAAGCAGTGATCTGTGGCAGATCTTATGACTAAGTACAATGTTGGTGCAAGCACGAATGTATCATAGTGCACAGACCTCCAGACCTTGTTTACACATGGCTCTGCAGCAGACTATCCCCCACTTATCCCATAATGATCTAAGAACACTGTCAATTACAATGACTGTGACGACAGGATAATTGAAATTAGACTGCGGATCAATACAAATGTGCCACCTGCTCAGATGAATTACGTTTCAGAAATAGGTAATAACACTTGCAAGCGATATTTTCGAAGGTGCAACTATCACTGAGCCAGATATTTTGTTTATAGTGGTGACAACTACATCAAGAGAGATGAACAACATGGATTTTGTGTATAGCCTGCCAAGCAATCTCTCTTTCAAATCATCACTGTTTTAAAGGATTAGATTTTTTTTATTTAATTAAATCATGGGGCTAGGTGGGTGGATGGGCAAAGGTAAGTGGATTAGCTTTTACTGTAAAACGTAATAACACATTTAGAGGAGAAGCAAGATTAAATATTATTGCTGCTCAATTCAGTTGCAGAAATATACCACGATTTTCGAGGATTTAGTTCGGTTAGAAGCTAGTAGTAGTTCAGTTTCAACTGCTGTGTCTAAAATGAGCAGTAATCATATTTACAATCTCTCTTCTCTTCCGAATGTGTAATTACTTTTGACAATAAAAACTGATCCACTTACCTTCACCCATCCACCTACTAAGACCCATGAGTTAATTTAAAAAACAAATCATTTGAAACAGTGATCATTTGTAATGGAGACTGCACAGCACAGCAGACGTGTGGTCTTCATTGTGCGGATGGGGTATAAGATAGATCTTGTTGGAAGCACAAATGAGCTCTTCGTTCAGAGATAATTATGCAACTTGTAATGGTACTTTAATCACACAACCATTACGGCACCTCAACCCAACCTCTCGATACCAGCAATATTCTACTGTGTTTCTGTAAAGTAGTTAACATATTTCTGAGACAACATTCCATTTTGATTTCATTAATGTAGAGATACTTTGATGCATCAATATGTTTATGATGCAATGATATTATTCTGATGTGTATTCTTTCTTTTGTCAATATGATCTTTGACGTACTTGTAACTGATTTTTAGGTGCGTAAGCAGTTGTTAGAGAGTTAGAGTCGGACCTTGAGAAGGTCAAGTGTTGGATATCATGTTGGAAAGACGCATATTGTAGCCAGTTTATAAAATGTGAACTTTAACAGTGAGGAAGATGTTTTCAAGTATGTTTTGTGTGTTACGTGCCATTGCAACAAAAGCAATAAAAAAAGAAGTGCAACTTAAATTCGAAGTGCTGATTACTTTTTTTTACATCACCATTGTGCTAACTTTGAAAGGCTTAATCTTCAAGAATGATTTGTGAAGCACATCTACAAAACTTTTGAATATAGCAGAATAAAACCTAGGCCTCATTGCATCCGAGCTTGACATCACCACCACCTACATTTTCGACGATTGAGCCGTAACTTTACAACGAGACCAGCGTGGGAAACATGAAAAGATGAGTGCCTAGTTTATTCATTATTACATGAAATGACTTTATTAACTGCGCTCTAATGACACCTGCCACTTAATAACTTTGTTGTTGCCCAAAAATGCAGTATTTAGCAGCGTGAGCAACACCACAATCATTATTAAATTTTGACCTTTGTTGTGGTAGGGTTTTTGAAACTGTACTTTGTGGAAGTAACAGTGGAAGCAATAGTGTAAAAACCGTGTCTATTTTCAAATATATCAAATCAACGCAATTATTATAGTATTCAGATATTAACATAATGTGAGATGTTAGTCTCATTTCGTATTGGAAAAGTCACTCGCTTCGCCGCACATTATGTGTCAATTTTCGCAATTGGTATCTGGTAACTTGTCAGTTGCCCCGATATAAATTTCACATGCAAGTGTTCTTACAAATTACCCATGTTTCTTGTTACAACATTCCAATGATTGTGCACAGATATGCTGTCATCTAGCATAACAGCCCCGCAAATCATAGCAGTACTTTGCTATGAGGGACATTTATCTAGATTTCCATGGAATCTGTGGCAGTAATAGATGGCACCATGACAAATGTGGACTGTGTGCTTATTACTGCTGACCATCTGCAGCCCTTCACACTTTACATTTTCCATGACAAATGTGGACTGTGTGCTTATTACTGCTGACCATCTGCAGCCCTTCACACTTTACATTTTCTTCAATGGCGACTGTATCTTCCAGCAGGGCAACCAAGTCACAAGGTCTTTACGGGAACAGCGTGACTGGTGCCACATACCTCCAGAAACCTATGAAAGATTTGTTGAATCCATGCCATGCAGAACTGTTGCCACACTGTTCCAAAGGAGGACAAACATGCTATTAAGCAAGTGTTGAATGTTTTGGCTCATTACTTATGACAGATATAGTACACTGACCTAAAATGGGACAAATAAAAAATTAATACATTTACCACCTGAAAGATCTCACTGATAGTGCAAGAAATTCTCCTCTTGCACTCTCATTGCCTAGCAGTAACATGAAGTAGAAAGTCTTAAGCAGTGATTTAGCTATATTCAGTATCATCATTTTTCATTGTCTTTCAAATGTGAAATTACTACTCCTATGCAACCTGAACGAATATTAGGAGCGAAAACTTATTCAGTTACAATGGCTGGCCCCTCTGTTGTCTGAGCCTTAACCAAAGGTGAAACTAACAATGTCGCAATGCTGTAGCACCACATGACAAATATCAAGTAAGTTGTTTTAATCAGAGTGAACTTAAGACTGCAACCAAAAAGGAAAATGTCACAGCTCAGATTTTCTTCTGCATCAGTGTTGTTTTAGAATCAGTTACATTAACATCTGGAATATGTCATTTATGTGTTCTGTAATGAAACGAGTCCTCAACACAAATTTAACATACTGTGTGTGAATTCACAAGAGAACCCATCAATGATTACACAATTAGTAACCAATCATTTGAAATATTCATAACTGTTAAATATCACAGAACACTGTAATGTGAAACTTTTCTCCTACATTATTTAATATTTCAGAGTATACATCTGGATTTATTTGAAGTGTAACAATCACACGAATACAGGTGCCGGACAGTTCTCATGTAATTTCTCTCTTCCATATACATGACCCCATTCTGGAGTATTGCTCCTTAGTCACGTACTCTTCTGCGGTAGGCTTTAAGAAAAGTGTAATAATTTTAAAGTGCCTAGTTCCCTAAGGTTGCTGTTTATGAGTATTCCTGGTTTCATTATTTGTTTATTTTCTTGACATCTATGTTTATGCTTGCCTGTCAAATTTAACAGTAATATGGTTTTTGATTCGTGCACATTCACACTACTACATAACAGCTATATAGCTGAAACTGGTCAACAGTGAACTTAAGTGTTGTAATCCTGAAGGTTTAGCAAACACATTTACATACATTTCCGTAATCTACACACCACTGAAGTGCTTGGCAGAGGGAACAGTCTACTGTATCACGGATGAAATGCTTTTCATTCCAGCCACATACTGAATGAGGAAAGAATGACTGCTTAAATACTCCTGTGAATTCTGTAATTCCCCTAAACTTGTACCTGTTGTCCCTCAAGAAAAAATATGTTGGGGGAGGGGGCTGTAGTTTTAAAAACCAGTTTTTGTGCAGATAAGCTTGAGCACGGTATAGTTTATGCCTTACATGTCTGTAAGTCCATGTTTTTTTAACATTTCCGTTAAGCTCTCCCGTGGATGAAACAGACCTATGACAATTAAGGCCACCCTTCTTAGTTCACAATCTTCCTTGTTAGTCCCCATCTGGTGTAGGACCACACACTTAAGCAATATTCTGTTATGAAATGCACTAATGTCTTGTTAGCTAACTCCTTTGCAGACTGTTTACATTTCCTTGTGTCCCACCATCAGTGCTGAAAGTCATGTGAAGATGATCAGAATGTGCTCACAGGGTGGTAATCGACAACACATGATGAAGCTAAGCTTTTGACACACCCCTTTCCATAGGTTCACAAACCCCAAAACAAACCACGATAGCAATGACTTGCAATCACCATAATATATGTTTCTAAGCAACTTTTGAACAACCTCGCCTACTTTCGATCGATGAAAAGGTGGACGTGTGTGATTTAAAATACTGGCCATTTGGGCAAAGTATCATCTTCAGTGTGTTACTGCCACTGCTCTTCCTTTTCCTGGGAAAACACTGATGGAAATTTATTCTGCCATCAAGACTAAAACATTGCATGCTTTAGCAATACCAACAAAAAGACTGATAGAAAACTTATAGCACTCATTTTATTTTAACTGTAAGTGATTACCTACAATTGTGCTGTGTAGTAGTTGCACTTTATACATTTGCTACAGTTTAGTTCAGAGAATCGCAGAATCTACCACATTTTGCAATCTTTTTAATTTGAACTCATTACATACAAAAGTTGTCCTATATTAACATCATAAATATGACATTTTCATATTCCATGGAACCATTCAAATCTTAGCTACAAGGTCATAAAATGTTGAAGAACATTACAGGATGGCATGCTTAAGATATTCACTTTAATATTTAACCTAAGACTTATGTACATCAAACGAATGCTCTTTTGAATTGAGAGTATGCAAAGGAACTAGTACTTTGATGCCAGTGTTTACCAATTTTTTTTTTTTTTTACAATGCTGTTGAAACAAAAAGATTAAGCTTTTATCAGCAACATTCCTCTGCTTGTTGAAAGAGGTTTACTGTAATGTATGGCAGTTTGCCAGTTTTCCACTGTTTGCATGACAACAGTGGTAAAACAGCAAAATACTTGTAGGCTCTGCTTTAATTATTCTAATCTCCCTGCTTTACTTTCTTTTCAAACCAATAAAGTTTACAGTATGCTTTACAATGGCTCCTATCAGCAGACAATTACTAACAAGTTCTATCAAATTCTCAAGTGCGAAGAAAACAAGTATCTCCCTTCTAAAGCATAGATGGGTTTGTTGTCTCAGCAGATGAATTAGAGTACCAGTATTAACTGCAAAAAAACAGCACACCACAATGGCTGTCCTGATACCTTTAACAATTTCTAAATAAGAAATGCTTGGACCCTGTGGGGCACTAGATAATACAATGGACACAAATAGAACTAAATTGCTTGTTTTCAATACATGATATGTTTAACATGAATGGAAAAAATAGAAAAATTACTTAAAAATTAAGTCAACCCACGTAACAAACTTTGTTACAACATGTACACACATCTGCCCCCTTAAAAATTATGTAACATATAATTCTGAACTTACCTTCACCCTTAATATTTGCTCTCTCAAATCCTGAAGGTCATTGAATGTTGATTGTGCTGTTATAGAATACACTAAGACAAATCCTTGGCCATTTTTCATGTAGAGGTCTCTCATTGCAGTGAATTGTTCCTGAAAGTCCATAAGAATTACAAGTAAGAGCACAATGTCCATGTATATTATTAAACAGACACTACACTCCCAACAGAACAACAACAACAACAACAACAAAATGCTACTTATGAAAGACATTTTCATATTTACAGATAAGGAGTAGTTATTAATTTACAATCAATTTAAATTAAGAATACTGTAATGACTGAACTGTGGAATGTTGCCAGAAAGAAGATATGAGGAAAGTGAAGTATGAGTACTAGCTGTGAGCCGTGTAACTTCTGTACAAACGTACAGTGCAAGGCAGTTTTGTCAGCCCACAGAGGTCATGCAAATCAGGAAACAACTAATTACACACTCACCAATTGCGAACTGAAGGTAGAAAGTGCAGAGGTCCTCAAAATCCAAGCAAGTTAAAGAATTCTGTAGAGTTCGATAGTCCCGTGTCAAATAACTATGAGACTGCAGTAAGCAGCATATAGTAGTAAACAAGACAAGACGCTTTCACAGCAGTTACGACAACCAAGTTTGGGGGACACCGACACTTTAACCTGTGGCAAATGTGTGCTGACCGCACTAAATTCCAATCTCACAACACCATGAGACAGCATGACCATCTGAGAAATGCAGGGAGTGGATCACAACATAGTATGGAAATGATGTCTACAGCTGTGAAAAAGAACATCTAATATGAGTGGAAGGTAGTGAGTTCCCCCATTGAGCATACTGTATTGTCCGATACATTTAAGTAAATCATGAGAGCTTTTCATGGAAATGACGAACTTAGGGAATTGAAGGACAGCTGTAACCTAGCATTTGAACCAATGCCATGCCAGAGATATTACATGCTACTAAAATTTACTAAAACCAGGATTGTGGGTGCAGCTCTACGTAAACTACTTTCATGTGATTTGGCAGTAACATGGGCAGCTGTGAAATGAATTTTATTGGGGACCTGAGTCAAAAATGGACTTTCTAGTCTAGTAGACAGAGAAAGCTAAAGTATGGCCATATGGGCAAGTCGTGCTGATACATTGCAACCCCAATTTCACTCCATCCAGGGAGTGATGATGGCATCAGACATTAACAGTAACCGTGCTCTAATTGGGAAGCTGGTGCGAGCAGTGTTCATACAGGGAATCTAAGATGAGAGGATTGAAACGGTCTTGAGCAGGAGGACAGGATTTAACATGATCCCAATTAGTGGCTCTAGTGTTAACAGAAGAAACATCCATCACTTCTTTTAAAAAAGAAGTTCAATGAATCCAGTCGCCAGAAAGGTTATTGTTTCAGGTGTAAGATACGAGATCATCATGCTAGACACTGCACTATGGAGAAACACATCAGGAAAACAGACCACATGCACCCAAGTTGTGGTAGAGCAGATAAACAGGCATCTCATCCTCCACCCCCACCATGAAGGATAGAGGAAACTCTAGGCAAAAATTGGAGACGTCCGACCGATAGGGTGTCGTCGATGCGATCTTAATGGGCATGCAGGACTACATGATCAGGTGAGACCTGTGATATATAAAGTTTGTAAAGGACCGGGACACTTACCCTGACGGTGTAATGCCAATGCTAGGCTAGTGAATATGGAGACTCAGAAAGAATGGCAAAGCTGCACTCAGGCGCCAAGAGCAGGAAATGATTCTGTAAAAGTTACTGACCAGGAGGGAACCACACCAAGAGAAACAAGTTTCATGGCCAAATGTGACACCATAGGTATCATTGGGAAGGTATGATCGGACTAGGCTGAAATACAAGAGATGCCTACAAAGTGAGGAACCAGAAAAGATAAGATACCACATCTAAGGGGAACAAAGAGCAAAGATGAGCAATAGACAGAAAGGAAAGTCTGTGAGACAATGTATGGAAAGGGCAAACAGATGAAAAGAGTTTAACGATTCAAGTGCAGAACACAGATCTGACAGAAGGAATAGTAGAGAAGCAGCAGTTGCAAACGGGCGTTCATTTGCCTCTAGCCTTGGTGATGTGCAGACACACACATTCATCACAAGTATCGTGAATAACACAGAGGAACTGGTCATATTGAGAAATCCTAAAGTAAAGGTAGAATCAGTACCTGACACAGGAGAAAGTGAGGAATGTCATGTGCATTCTCTTCCTGTAGCTGAGTAGTTTCTCTCGGCTTTTGGAAGCATCCTAGAAGCATAGGCTATAAACTTCTCTTTTCCATCCGAAATCTGCACCAGAACAGCACCGATCCCATACCCGCTGGCATCTGTGTATAGTTCTGTAGGTGCTCTCTCATCATACAGACCAAGTACAGGGTCAGTCATCAGAGCTTTTCGCAGCACATTGAAAGAATCTTGTTGAGCATCACCCCAGATAAATTTAGCATCAGCTTTTAACAACTCTTGGAGTGGGTTGGCTTTGATACAAACGTCTTTGATAAAACGACAGTAATAAGAACACAATCCAAGGAAGCTTCTCACATCTCTAATACTTTTACAAATAGGAAATTCCGTTATAGATCTCACCTTTTCTGGGTCTGGCCTCACACCTCCATTTGACACAAGGTGTCCAAGTATTTTGATTTCTTTTGCTCCAAAGTGACTTTCTTGGATTAAGTTTCAGTCCACCTTGTTGGAGACACTTAAGAATGGCCCTCAGTCTTTTTGTATGTTCATCAAATGTCTCTAAGAACACTATAATGTATTCTAAATAACAAAGACACAATGTCCACTTCAGGTGCCTTACAAGATTATCTATCATCCGTTCGAAAGCTGCTGGTGCATTACAGAAACTGAACGGCATTACCTTAAACTCATACAGGCCCTCTGGGGTGATGAATGCAGTTATCTCACGATCAGCCTCATCTACTTCGACTTGCCAGTATCCCGAGTACATGTTCATGGTTGAGGAAAACTTAGCCCCCTTCCGACAATTTAATGTATCGTCAATTCGTGGAAGAGGGTAAACGTCCTTTTTAGTTATCTTATTAAGCTTCCTGTAATCAAGACAAAAGTGCCAACTGCCATCCTTCTTGACGAGGACCACCGGTGATGACCATGGGATCTGCGAAGGCTGAATGGTGCCATTCTTCATCATTTTCTCTACCTCATCACAAATTATTTGACGTGCAGTTGCTGACACATTTCAGAGATCTCTTAAAGAATGGCAAGTAGCTGCTTCTGTTGTTCCTTAGTGAGATCTGGTGATAGTTGAGCTAGGAGATCTTGTCTCGCAGTGGTAGTGCTAATTTTGCCCACAGATTTGGCATGGGAGGTTTCTATGATGCTCAGCTGTTCTTCAATTAACAGCTCAGCGTTTGCTATGCACATGTGTCTTGGGAAGGACCTGCAGTTCTTGGCGACAGTTAACTAGCCACGATTCATCGAATCCGTTCTTAAACGAGACGTCAGAGGCTGGGATGACCAAGTCATTCTTCAGTGGTATGCTTCTCTTACATTCCACTACAAGATCCATGGGTTGATGCATGGCACGACACGTGACAGTTACATTTCTAGCGTTGACTGCAGGAATGATCACTTCATCCAGCACATATAGTCTCCACACACTCTGATGTGCATCTTCCTGTCCACAGCATCTCATCTCGTCTAGCATAATCTTTGAGCAACCGCAATCTATAATTGCCTGAGAAGCTTCCAAAAATTCCCATCTGAGAATGACGTCACAACTACACCCTTTGAAGACAATGAATTCTAAGGGCTGAGTATGGCCACTTATACCCACACGAATGACATCGTCCTGTAGGTTTTACATATTTCCAATTAGTCACCTTCAGCAGAGATGTTTTGTTGTTGACGAATACGGTTTTCTGCAACTGGCGACGGTACTTCTCCGAAATGACTGAATATGATGCTCCACAGTCCACAAGAGCTTGGGCTGGTCAGCCATCCATGAGGATATCGACTTTGTTTCCTATCATTTTTGTAGTGATCGACCGTGGAGGAGTTTTCTCTTTGGCGGCCTCACCTCCAAGGAAGGTTGCACCCTTCAGTTTTCCAGGTTGCAGCGGCTAGGTGATCAGCTGCAGCTTCTAAACAGCAAATGGAGACCTTGATCAGTGTGTTGGGGAGCATCCTCTCCGGTGGCTAGCTTGTGGCAATGGTGACCTACTTTGTCCTGCACCCACATCAACTTGTTCGTCTTCGTTGTCCCGGAGTTGGCATCGGCTAAGATTGGTCAGTTGTCTTCTGGCGCGGGCATCATCAAATATCTGCCACCTTTCTCAACAATAGTGCACCACATGTCTCTGTCGTCCACAGTGGAAACATACTGGTTGGTTATTCTGGGTCCTCCAGATGTCAGTCTTCCTTGGTGCCCAAACAGGTTCCTCATGTGGCACTGCAGGAATGTAGCTCCGCCTGGGTCTCTATGTTTTCATCGTTTTAAAGGGAAATGAAGGACGAGAGATTCAGTTCAATGTCTGTTCCACTTCCTCCCTTATGACCTCTTGAAGCGTCTGTTTTTTGCTTGCCGTGCAATGCAAGTGCCTTCTGAACTTCCCCTCTCACTATCTGATGATGAACACTTGTGAAATCAGTTGCTTCCTCCATCATAGACATCAATACGACGTTTGGAAGCTGTTCAAACTTCTTGCGTGTAATTCTTTTCTGGTGCATGGTCTCGATATACTGGCACCAATTGTATGAAGTCTCCTGTTGAAAGCTCCTTCAGGAGTAGGGCTTGATGCATGCCCTCAGCAACACCCTTCACGAGATGTGCAACCTTATCTTCCACTTTCATTCTAGGATCCATTTTTTTACACAGCTCCAAGACGTCTTGAATGCAGGATGCTGTAGTTTTTCCTGGACGCTGTGCCCTGCACTTTATCTTCAGCCTTGCACTTCTGTCGTCGTGTGTTGCCGAAATACTTGCGCAGTTCCGCCTGGAATGCTTCCCAGCTTGTGAACTTCTCCTCGTTGTTCTCATACCATTGCTTGGCAGTTCCCTCCAAGTAGAAAGATACATTAGCCAAACACACAAATAGTGCACCAAATTTGGCTATACGTTCATATATCTTCAGCCACTTGTTTGGATCTTGGCCATCGTCCAGAGAACCCAGAAGGATGCCTTGTGTGGAGGCACACAGTTGCTGTTATCGTAAAGTCCTCTTCTTCTGTCTCCGGTAGATTGTGATCTGTTGAATATGGCTCCAACTCTGGTTTCTCGCCACATAAACAGCGACTCTGTTGTGGCCTGATGGGAGCCACTGTGTCATCGATAATGTGCGCTATCACAAGTTCCAACACCCAGTGTCTCCACCAGAATAACGTCATGTCGAAGAAGGTGTAATTAGATGAATGATGGATATTAACTTCACTTAATGAAGGTTTATTCAGAACTTGCACATAAAAGAGCATAGAGTGAACTGCCTCCGGCCAGAACACACACAGTATATATACAGCTACAGAACATTCCAGTAGAATGATTATTGACATTTGTCGATACTTCTAGAAAGTACTCGAACCGAATATAGAAATTAAAATTGTGCAGTCCAGGTGAGTTTTGAACTCACGGCCCTCCATGCAACAGTTTAGTATCATAACCACTACACCGCAGTGCTCCTCAGCTTCTTCTGCGACAATACTGATGTAGTCAGACTGCTTCAGATAACAACGAAATGGGACAGACCGGTCCTAACGTTTCAGGATGCCCTCACAAAGTTTGTTATAGCAGAGCCTATAACGCAACAGGCTGCTAACAATAAAACAAGTCTTAGTACAGAGAATAATTTACAATTGCAGAATACCGTCAGTAACATTGAATGAACAACGAACAAACTTCCAACTTAACATGTTACAGAGGGTTTTTCATGCACTACAGATCAACGTGATTCAATCGCATGTATACTATCCGGAAGTAAACAGAACATCAAAAGGACACATCAATGTTAACAGAATATCAATGCCACTATGTGGGAATGATGCAGGAAAGCTGGAATGAATGGATGCATTTAGCCATTTCCGTATATAACAACACATCGCATTCCTCAGCTAGCTTTGCTCCATTTAAGTTATTTTTCAAGAGCAACATTCCTGGGATTCTACAACAGGATCTGGCCAAGGTACAATACAACTAAGATAATTACTGTACATAACAGAACTAAAGAAAGGGATGTTTTGTTTTGTTTTCGGGTGCAAAAACAACTAGGGTCATACACGCCCATGCCAGAACTGCAGAGCACTACGACAAAGAAAGGAGTTAAAAATGACTACATGTGAATCCCAATTGATGGAAGAGAAGACCACTGAAAACAGGGACTTGGAGAAAGGTCTATGAGACATGCCACAGAGAAACGGAGGTCCTGAAACTAAAAAGGATATCCTTCACCATATTGCTATGACAGATAGAAAGTAAAACACAGTTGAGAGCCCACACATCGTTCACTGAAACGGCCGATAGCTCAGACAGCAAACACAAATGAGAACGTAAGTGGTTAAAAAAAGGACATTCCATCACGAAATGGTGGACCATCTAAGGTTGAGCGGAATGAGCACAAAGTGCTGAACTCTGGTAGGGAACAGGGAAGAGGGATGCGCCCCATACTTGTGATCAAAGGAGTAATTGAAGGAGGCGGCTTAGGATGGGTGGCCGTGCATTGCAGGAGAAAGGGATGTGCCACAGGCATCAGATGGCAAGTTGTTTAATAATGAATGTGAAGTGCTCCCACACTTAACAAATGGCGATGGCTAAAAAGACAGTGCTCGAGAGACAATCTAGTTAAAATAATCTCACAGCGAGATGACCAAGAGGAAGTCGTCCGAGCCACTGGAAGTGGCTTAATGAGCTGGAGCTTGTTCCCATGAAGGGAGGACCAGAGGTGATGCCAAAGTGACACGATCTGGTGACAGACAGCAACACAGAGATCACCAGAGGGAATGTAAGAACTAGTGGGCCGAGGTACAAGGACTGCAGCCTTGGCAGCAGCATCAGCAGCCTCATTTCCTGTCAGACCAAAGTGACTAGGAACCCACATAAACATCACAGTGGTGCCATCAAGAGTGAGCAAGTGACAGCTTTCCTGGACCTGTCGCACTAAGGGATGTACAGTGTAGAGCACACAGAAATTCTGAAGAACACACCGAGTCGGAGCAGATGACTCCATTGAAAACCCAGCGTTACCAAATGTACTGTGTGGCATCACCAGGCAAAGAGCTCTGTTGTAAATACTGAGCAGTGTTCCAGAAGCTGATACTGAAAAAAGTCTGTGCCAAAGATGAAGGCACACCTGACACCACGGTCAGTGTACACGAAGGTACTATCGTGAAGTTCCATCCAATGGTCGTGAAACTGAAGGCGATAGAGTGAGGCGAAGAGGAAGCGAATGAATGTCAAGGTGAACATCGGTCGCCGCACGGAGCCGAGGTGGTGGAAGGTTCACATCCGTCGGGAAAGTAGCAGGCAGCGTGAAGTTAAGCTGCCAGAGTAAGAGCCAAAAGTGAACTCCAGAAGGAAATAGAGAAGAGGGACACGCCCCATACTTGTGATCAAAGAAGTTGTCCAGGGAGGAGGCATTAAATGGGTGGCCATGCATTGCAGGAGAAAGGGATGTGCCACATGCATCAGCTGGCAAGTTGTTGTAATAAGGAATGTGAAGAGCAGAATACAAAGTATAATGACTACACTTTTTTTTAAAAAAAAAAAAAAAAAAAAAAAAAAAAAAAACACACACAGGAATTCAAATCAGGAGACAAAGTACTACTACATGTTGAAAGTGTGGGAAGAGGGCAGTCAAGGAAATTAACAAGCACAAATGGAGAGGACGTTTTTGTGTTCTATGGACTCCAGGACCAAATGTTGTACTCCAATTAATGAATTGGTAGTTCATAACATTACACCCAAACAGATTAAAGTGGTTCATTTAACTTGACACACATGAGGTTGTGAAATTTAAAGGAGAAAGAAATTATCTTTAAACTGATTAACCCCTTAGTGATTTTTTAAAATATTAGGCCTCAAAAAATAATTAATGAAAAACATCCTATAATGAATGATGTTACATACAGACATATAAAGATAGCTTTTAAAGCTCATAACAACAAATTACAAAAATTTGAAAATTACCAATGATAAAATCCCAGTATACTTGTGCACTATACTTTTGACTAAAATATCCTGAAACCTGAAGTTCATTTTTAGTTTTTGTTTAGCTATGAAGTCTAACCATGTATTTCGCAACCGTTTCCTATGAACATAAATCTTTGAGGAGTTGGCCAGAGCACAGTGGATGTATTTATCTTTTATTACTGGTGAGCATTTGTCGCTCACCTTATGAACTGTCGTCATTTTCAGTTTCTAAAGAAGTAATGTCACATTCATCTTCACTTTCAGAGTCGCTCAATTCAATGTCAAACTCAGGATCACTATAGCCATCATTTTTTGAAATCGCTGCATAAACAACAGTACAGGAGGGAGACAAAGCTGCCCACAGTAATGATGATACCTACAGGCAACCTCCTCAACCAATACACGACAGCCAGTATCCAAATGTACTAGGCCTACCAGATGTTCTCTAGCGGCCAAACATCTACCTATCAGGGCTGGAAGAGATAAGCAGGATTTTATTTTTTCAAAGAACTCTTCTTAAAGTGTCTGAGTATACTTGGGATTTTAAGCTGGTGTCAAAACAAAACAAATGAGAACTCTATATTTATGTTCAGGGGCTGAAGAGGGATTTATGTACACAAACTCTAAAGGTGCAAGTGAGGCAACATTGTGATCAGTCCTCTCAGACACACTGACCCCTGGTTAATTTGCCACTATCAGCCTAACACTGCCATTAGTAGCAAGCAAAAGAGGTATACAGTAGACGATGTAAGAGTTAGAAAATGTCAGGGTTACATAAGAGTAGCACAAAAACAGAGATCCAGTTACAAAATGCGCATTTCTGTGTTAGTGATGACAGGAAAGGAAGTGTTGTGACCATGTGCTTGTGAACTGTGATCCAGCCCAAGGAAAAATCTCAAAAGGGGTGCACCCTGTAAGCAAACTTTTTCCTAACCTCGGAGCTTCATCACCAGATTCGCAGATGAAGATTTAATTACTTACTGTACCTATTTGTGTTACAGGGATATATTTATTGTATCAATAGAGAAACATACGTATGTATATTTAAATGTAAAAAGAAGAGGCAAACTCCTCTACTTAAATATGTGTAAGTACACACCAATGTGACTTACGACAAAGGGAAGTCAAATTAGCATCTTAAGATTCGAGGGCAACAACTTCCAACAAAGTAACAAACAGTACCTACCGTTCCTGCTGTATCAAGTATTTCTAGCATACACTGTTGTCCATCCACTTCCACTTGCTTTCTGTAACTGTCTTCTATTGTTGGATCATATTTTTCTACAAAAATACCTTGAACAAACTGCACTGTTAGTGCTGACTTTCCTACACCACCACTTCCCAGGACTACAATTTTATATTCACGCATGTTTTATGTTGTAGTCCTTCAGTCAGCCTGTGAAGAAAAGAGAAGAACAGTTTTGTAAAAATTAAAGAAACATGTCCACAACCGAAGTTTTAACCATCTTTCTAAATTATTAAAAGATTTGACAAGACTGTATAGGAAAACTAAAATAAAACACAGAAATGATGCCTCAAGCTTTAATTTGAACATTATGTCATGGCTGCATAACATCATCAGGACTTTCTGACACATAGTGGTGTGTGTTCTTTGTGCCTGTGAATGCAGACAAGGTTAAGCAGATTTCATCTCAAAAAATGAAAAACCTAAGATCTGACTGTCCAAACACTATCCAGATATTACTAACCATGTGAATATTGGTCTGGAAACTGTCATATAATATAAAATATGTGATGATAAAGATGCAAGCTTTCTTGACATCACGACCTTTCACATCCCACTTGCAAATCCAACCAGCCCCGCACATTAATCCAACTATTTTTTCAGGCTATCTTTCATACGAAAAATAGTTTTCTGGGGTTCAAACTAAATTCAGAAAATTTTCTAATGACTTTGGAATTTTACAACAGTTTTATTACAAGCACTCACTCACTCACTCACTCTCAGAGAATCTTTGTTTTGGCTATGCATACAAACTTGGATGTTTAATAGGGGGGGGGGATAAAAAGGAACACTTCTATGTGACACAGATGTCACTGGCCCTGCTAAGCATTCAAGAAAGTTTTGACAATAGAATTTCATTAGGCCACCATCATGGCTATTCTGACTCTTTAGTATGCCACACATTGTCATTGGGACCCTATTTGCTACATAATTACATCTTACTGCTTGAATTTTAAGTTTGAATTACTGATATCAGCGTCTATGTCTACAGATAAACAACCATTATTATTGCTTACATGTTGTGTTGCATGTAAGTTACAGGTTCTTGATGGCCTATTACTTTAAAACCAAGTTAACTAATTCACATCTAATTTATGAGGAGGCATGATGCAACAGCCTTGCAGCAATGCACCTATAAGCAGAACAATTTCCAAGAGAGGTGGTTACCCAATCATGTTACATTTTGAACATGACCAAATGTTTAGTTTGAGAGCACTGTGTTACAATGAATCGATGACAACCTCAGCACCAGCACACGACCCATAGCACAGGAACTAAATACTCCTTGCTGATATGTGGAACATCCTGCATGACATAGGCACACATCCACTGAAGTATCAAGAGGTGCAATATGTATGAACCGGTGACTTTCCCCACTCCATGGAATTCTGAAACTGGTTATGTATACCAAATTGTAAACATCCCAAACTTCCAGATGTAGGTTTTGTTTATTTACAATCCACGACAGAAGGAATATACAACAGCCATGTCTGGAAATTGGAAAATCCCAAGGCAACTCATGTGTTCCATCATCATATATTTACCATAAGTGTATTTGTTGGTATTGTTCATGACCATCTTAACATGCCATATCTTTTGCCTAACACACCTTAGTTTAATTTGTGTTCTGTATTCATCTTCACACCCCCGTCCCCCTATCAAAACCATATGCACTTAGAATTTGTTTGCACTTCTGAATGTTTTCCTGATTAAAGTCCGTTTTGATCTGACACACATGAAGTCAATGTTTTTCATTATTTTTATATAAAACGATGGGTAGTCTTTTTCCATGCACATTGTTGGCTGTTTTAACCACAGCCAGTGCTCAGCATTCAGAATTAACAGGAATAGTACTGATTTACCGGTTCACCAGCAGATTCAGGCATTATTTGCAGCAGCTGTTTTATGCAGCACGTGTAGCAGTCTGTACACTTACAACATTTTACTTCCACGTAGAAGTGTACACACTGTAGCAAACACTGGCGGTACCCCTGTTGTTAAGTTCCTTCCTTCCTCTAGTGTACCTATTTGTTGACCTTCAGCTCTTTCAATTTATTGTTCTTGCCACACCACGAGCAGTTATCAAAACAGCTGAGAAAGATCTGAGGTGCAATTCACAGTGTACTTTGCTCATGCACAGCTGAACCACATTTGAATCTGGTAGTTTTATTGGTTGATTGGTTTATTTGGAGGAGGGGATCAAACAGTGATGTCATCATTCTCATATGCATTCATTGTATGTTCATATTTCCAAGGATTTCATCAATGCACGGGAGTGAAGATCTAGTGCTGTACCTGAACTCCATCTGAATTCATCAAAGCAAAATTTTCGTCACTGCGAGATTGTCAATGTTAAGAATAATAGCCATTGTAACTATCAACTCCCTATTTACTTATTTCTCAATTCTGTTGCCTCTTATACTCCAACTATTTCTCCTTCAGTTATGATATTAGGATCAACATGAAATGTTGGCATGCCTTCACTATACTTTAAGACATTCAGCACTTCTGCTAGAATGTAGAATTACTCCCCCTTCCAATGGTCACTATCTTCATCACGGATGGCAGTTAACTGTTTAGTTGTAGTTAAAATTTAAACATGTTCCCCCCTGGGCATTTCTTGGGATACTTTCAGTTCCTGAGACTCTGAACCATACTCTAATATTAGTAATTATCAAAGACTCATTTACTCTGATAGAGAGAGTACTGATTAGTATGTCTTGTCCTATTCTACCAAACAACTACATAAATACATTTCAAGCCATGTACGTGGTCACACAATACATGTGAGGTGCACTATAAATTGTTCACTAACGATTTATGTCGGAATGGTACCTCCCTGTCAGGTTATAACCCACCCCTCCCCCAACCAACCCGTTTGCAGTGTGAGTAGTTAAGCTGAGATTCACATCTCCCGAGGTTAGGGGGGGGGGGGGGGGGGGGGAGACACCGAATATTATGCCCAATGAAGCATACCCAGAGCCATTTCTGGCTGAGTGCTGTGAGGTAGTTCCTACCTGAACGGCTACAAAAGCTACTGTGACTTGCATATTGATTTGTCATAATAAAACCTTAAGTTCACAAAGAAGGTGGTGGTGAAAACGCACTATTTGATGATGATAAACTATTATCTCAAACAAGTTACAGCACTCAAAAAACTGAATTAGAGGTGCTAGCTGTTTACTGTAAATTTATAATCTTGTTATAGATTTTCCCAGGAAATTATAACTGGGATAAAATGATTTATGATATTGTTAATGTTCCGACGGAATATTCTTAATATGTAAAATAACTTAACAGTGGTAATACAATAACGTTTCACTGTATAAGCTACAATGACCCAATATAAGGGAAAAATACACGGCTTGAAAAATTTAGGTTTGGCCTAAAAATTACCTTCTCAATTTTTCTCGCAAAAATAATGCGCTTTCGCGTATTGTTTCGAAGATATTTGTGACATAAGGCGTTTACACACTGCAAGTGCGCGGCTAAAACGCAAGATTATAGCCGTGGTTATCGGTTATGCGGTCGACACACTTCCTCCGTATCTCCGACCATCGTGTCACACTGGAAGTAGGCTTCATGCCTTGTGGCGCCACGAGCCGAAACTACGCGTCTCTATCAAAATCAAAGATACTGGTCACAACTAATGTTTATTTGCCGCACACACAACAATAACGCTCTAAAATTAGCTGGCGCGAATTTGCGAACCAAAATTCAAGTTCAATGACCTGACAGTCTGCTATAAAACAGCTCCAAGTGCTAACAGAAAAATCTGGTTGGCTTTGTAAATAGTCGATATAACAAAACGAGCACAAATAAAACATCACAAAAAAAGGAACTGAAGGCAGTTCAAGAGTTTTTAGCCCTTTTATCTTTATTTGAAACGTTTGTTTTTCATTTACTTCTTTTGACACAGCAACAGTCACGATAAGGTGGCAACGGCCACGGAAATTACGGCGCAAATTGTAGAGGCGGTAGTTGCAGTGTCTTACCCTAAGTTTACACGGTACAGGAAGACGAAATACGAATGTAAGAAATCTTTTTCCGTTGTGTTAACATCTTATAACCAAATCAATTTTGAGAGCCCGAGCGAAGAAAAGTTTTCCGAGCGTCAGTTATACAAGATTAGTGTCTGTAAATCGCTTGCAAATAAACGCGTACGCAACACTAATGGTTTTATTCAGTTGTGATAATACGTCCTAAAAGTAATTATCAACATATTGTTTCGACTTACTCAACACGGTGAAATATTATAAGAACAGTCGAAATTTAACAGATAGGAAGAATTCCATGTGGATGTTTTATAATTCTAGTGGTGTATCCTCAATGAAAGACAATTAAGAATCCTATTGACACCACTTAATGTACGAGAAATTAGACCCACCTAGATCTCGCGCGCAGTGGACAGAAGTGCGAAGTGCTTTATTTTGAAACATGGTACTCAATTTTTTTGGTGATCTGAATTGGAGAGAAAACTTCCAAAGGATTACAGACAGAGCCACACTGAACGTCACGGAACGAAACGTCAAGACATCCACCATCGATTTCAAATGACGGAACACGACGTTAACGCCTGCCGACATCAGCAGATTTGTTGCTCTACTCTGGCCGTGCCCATTCCTGTTCTAGTAGTGAATATCGTGCTTTTCTAGCTTATTTTGTTTCCTCAATACAAACTCTTCTACCGTATTTTCTTTTTTTGCGCAAGGCATCTCAATGGTTCCACTGACCTTTATCCTGCGCGTTTTTCCACAAGAGACCACATCAGGAGGTGAAATATAATTTACGTGTTACAGCACCTGGACAAAGAAAAATCCTATACTCTGCATAAACAACGAATAAAAAATCTTTTAAAAACCTATTGCTAATCATGAAAATAACAGCATTTTCCAGTACAGCAGAAAACCCAATACAATGGATAACGCAAAAAAGAAAGTCTACCAAACTTTTATCACTGCTAGTGCCTTATATCTCCTCCTATATTCAGCCTTTATGGAATACCCTTAACTGTACACTAAATTAACACCGCTCTGGGATGTTCAGTGTTACTACTTCATATCACCCTAAATCACTTCTTCCACATCACTCAACATTTTAAGAAGCTAGTTATAACCTGACAATCACAACCAAACTGCAGTAAAGCATTTACTTGAAGGGAAAATCGATTGTGGGACTCGAAATCTAGCAGCTACATCCTTATATCCAGAATCGATACTGAAGCTATTACGCGACCAACCAGAAGTGATGAGAGCAAATAGATTTATGGAAAAGTGATCGAGTAAATGTAGTATTATAAAGCCAAGGGCACTTCAAATTACTTGTACCAAATTATAAGAGGCCAGAAATAAACCCATTGGGGCATCAGCATAACCCAAACACCATCCAGGAGTCACACAGTTCATTTATTTCTTCTACAACAATGCATATACATTAAGTGCTTTTCTTGCTGTGTTTACCCAGTTGCACCAACAGACATGTTTCCAACAAAATATTTAGTTGGTGACTGTTTCCTCACTGACTACCTTCAATTTAAGCCAGTGTTAGTGTTGGCTTTTTTATAATAAAATACTGTACTTGCATTGTGTCAACCATCAAATTAAAATATGCTGATCTAGCCACATACATGCCTTTTAAAAGTTGCACACGGCATACTCTTAATGTATTACAGAACACCACTTTCACAAACTTTCCTAAGAAAAGAAAGAAGACGATGCGTAAGTCTGCATCAACTACGTATCATTGATGCGAACATAAGGGGGATCAGTTTCCTTACTATACGTCAACAATAAAACTAAAATGGGAACTTAGAAGTGTCTTATTTGGTAATAGACTAAATCTTCGTAATAAACTTATGTTACGTCACGCACACAAGCTATACTCTGAAAACATTTCACATGTCTGAACCTGAGCACAAATCGTGTAATGAGCCAGGTCATGTTGAACAGTATTTTCAGCAGTAAATTTACTTTAATGTGATTTATTGCTTTACAGATTCCCCATTTGGCACAATGGCATTCCGCATGCAAATTTTGTTTCTGTTACCACTATACTATCTTTGCAGAGCACGAATTATGATTTTCTCTCTAATGACACTGAAGGGCTAAACAATTTATTTTAAAAATGTATAGTTATTCCAACTGTTTTCACATGTAATTACTCTGTTTCCAAGTTTTATGCTGTCAGATGTGTTATCATTGGCATCAGCTTCAACAGTGTCAGTCACCCCATGTGCTAAAAAGACAAAGTGTAATCTTTATGTTTCTATTTACGGCCCTAAAAAATACTATATATTGGACAAAACTGTATGCATATTCACATGAAAGAAAAGCTACATGGAAAAAGAAATAAATGTAGCAAAAAAATTTAAGCATAACTATGTACAGCAATATTGTTGCACAACCAATTATGCTCACGACAAGAAATTGTATTTTCAACAGTTCATGTTAAACTTTTGTATTCCACATCTTGAAAAATTAAGTTAAGAGGAGTTAATCATCAACACAAAAGCTGATTTCAATATCTGTCAGGCATTGTACCAACACGCATGGGACGCAAACTTTTTTGAAATTAAAGAGCAACATTTCTCTAGAAACAGAAGCTGTTGTAGGTCGGCAGGAGAGCCAACACCGTGTTACTAGAGGAAGCCGAAAGGCACGCGTTTGAGCTCACGCAGGCTGGCATGAGGTCTGGAACAGGTCAAGGAAATTAGAATTTATAAAAAACGGACGTAGCTGGTGGAATACTTAACTTTAATCCATTAATGGTGAACGTCGCTCATGATTGTACATGATTCCTAGTATCAATAGTAACTGGTAATGGCGCCTTGCTAGGTTGTAGCAAATGACGTAGCTGAAGACTATGCTAACTATCGTCGCGGCAAATGACAGCGTATTTTGTCAGTGAACCATTGCTAGCAAAGTCAGTTGTACAACTGGGGCAAGTGCTAGGAAGTCTCTCTAAACCTGCCGTGTGGCGGCACTCTGACTGCAATCACTGATAGTGGCGACACGCGGGTCCGACATATACTAACGGACCGCGACCGATTTAAAGGCTACCACCTAGCAAGTGTGGTGTCTGGCGGTGACTCTCTCACACACACACACACACACACACACACACACACACACACACACACACACACACACACACACAGAGAGAGAGAGAGAGAGAGAGAGAGAGAGAGAGAGAGAGAGAGAGAGAGATATTTAAAATTGGTGAACTGTGTATCACTCTTACCTGCTAGAACATTAGTAACACACATTAACATACACTGATGTGACGAAAGTCTTAGAACAGCGATATGCACATACACAGATGGCAGTAGTACTGCATATGCAAGGTGTGGAAGGGCAGTATATTGGTGGAGCTGTCGTTTGTACTCAGCTGACCAAAGTGAAAACGTGGCTACCATGATCGTATCTGCATGATGGGAATTAAAAGACTTTGAACATGGAATGGTAGTTGGAGCTAGATGTGTGGGAGATACCACTTCAGAAATCGTAAGGAAGTTCAATACTCTCGGACCCATTGTGTCCAGAGTGGGCAGAGATTATCGTATTTCACATATTACCCCTCACTGCGTACAATGAACGTCCTGAACAACCAAGAGCAGCAGCATTTGCATAGAGTTGTCACTGCTAACAGAAAAGCAAAAATGTGTGAAATAACCACAATAATGTGGTGAGTACAATGAACTTACTCGTTATGACAGTGCAGCAAAATTTGGCATTAATGAGCTATGGCAGCAGACAACCACAACATGACTGCCTTCGACAACAGCGCATCTCCTGGGCTCGCAACCATATTGGTTGGACCTTAGAAGGCTGTAAAACCACGGCCTGGTCACATGAGTCTCAATTTGTTAAGTGGTGGTGGTATGGTTTGAGTGTGGTGCAGATCCCATGAAGGCACTGAGCAAGCTAGTGGTGGCTCGATTACGGTGTGTATCTTGTTTATCTGGAATGGAGTGGGTCCTCTAGTCCAACTGAATCAATGAATCAATCATTGACTAAAAATGGTTATGTTCAACTACTTTGTGACCATTTGCAGCCATTCATGGACTTCCTGTTCTGAAACAACAATGGAATTTTTATGGATAACAATGTGCCATGTCACTGGGCCAGAATTGTTCCCAACTAGAAGAACATTCTCGACAATTCGAGCAAATGAATTTGCCACCCAAATCGCCCAACATGAATCCAATCCAGAATGAAATTTTCACTCTGCAGCAGAGTGTGCCGTGATTTTGAAACTTCCTGGCAGATTAAAACTGTGTGCCAGACCGACATTCGAACATGGGACCTTTGCCTTTTGCGGGCAAGTGCTCTACTAACTGAGCTACCAAAGCATGACTCACAAACCGCCCGCACAATTTTACATCCGCCAGTACCTCGTCTCCCAACTTCCGAAATTCATAGACGTTTTCCCGTGAAACTTGCAGGACTAGCACTACTGGAAGGAAGGAGCACTTGCCCGCGAAAGGCAAAGGTCCCAAGTTCGAGTCTCGGTCCGGCATACAGTTTTAATCTGCGAGGAAGTTTCATAAATCCAATCGAACATTTATGGGACTTAATCGAGAGGTCAGTTCATGCACAAAATCCTTCATCAGCAGCACTTCTGCTATTATAGACAGCTATAGAGGCAAAATGACTCAATACTTCTGCAGGGGACTTCCAATGTTTCGTTGAGTCCATGCTGTGCTGAGTTGCCGCACTATGCTTGGCAAAAGGAGATCAGACATATTAGAAGTACCCCATGAATTTTCACCTCAGTGTATTGTAAGCTGTGTTTAAGCTGGAATGATTGAGTACTACTCGAGAAGAAAATACTTTCGTATAACTACCTTCAGAAAAACCGGATTATATAGCTATTGTAGAACACAACATGTCTAATTATTGTTGTTTCTTTCTGGGAATGGTATCAGTCACTAGAGTGGAGACAACAGTAGTTACTCACCAAAAAGCACTGACAGTAGAAAGCACATTCCAAATGTCAAAGCTTCCGATTCCACTGCAAAACCGTTGACTGAATGTGCAGGAGAATGGTGTGAGAAGCTATTTTATTTTATTTCACGAGTTCCTCACTCTCATGCACAAGAACTTAAATACTATATTTTTGCCACCTATGAAAGAATACAATAAGACGCCCCTATCAATGGCTCATTGCTGATAATTGTACTCTTGCCACTCTTAACCCTATCATCATTTTGGTCAGAATTCCCTTGACTTCGCAGCACTCTGGTGGGCAGTTTGCAGGTTAAAAATCACCACGGGGTATGAACATGCGGTGCATTTGACCTGCGGTCGTCGCAAGGTGGCGCTGGCAGCAGTCCACATATGCAGAGGTGTCTTTGCGCATGTCAGAGCACGGTGCAGTTACTAAGTGTGCAGACATTTTCAGATGTCCTAATGGCGACTGTGTGTTGAAAATGGCTCAAAGAACACACATTGATGACGTTATGAGAGGGTACAATACCACAGCGACTGGAGGCTAGTCAAACAACAAGTCGTAGCATGGGCCCTCAATGTGCCTCAAAGTGTGATTTCAAGATTATGGCAACGATTCCAGCAGACAGGAAATGTGTCCAGGCACTACAGCACAGGTTGTCCACAGTGTACAAAACCAGAAGACTAATGTCTCACCATCAGTGCACGAAGACGGCCACGAAGTACTGCAGGTAGCCTTGCTCAAGACCTTACCGCAGAACTGAACAGTTGTCTACAGACACACAGTCTATAGACGACTGAACAGGCATGGTTTATTCGCCCGGAAACCTGTAAGGTGCATTCCACTTACCCCTGGTCACAGGAGAGCCCATACAGCCTGGTGTCAAGAACACAGTACATGGTCATTGGAACAGTGGTCCCAGGTATAGTCTTAACAGTGACTCTCGCCGGGTTTTCATCTGGCATGAACCAGGAACCAGATACCAACCCCTTAATATCCTTGAAAGGTACCTGTATGGAGGTTGTGGTTTGATGGTGTTGGGTGGGATTACGATTGGTGCACATACACCACTGCATGCCTTTGACAGAGGAACTATAACAGGTCAGGTGTATTGCGATATCATTTTGCACCAGTAGGTCCGCCTTTTCAGGGGTGCAGTGGTTCCCCACCTCCCTCCTGATGGATGATAACGCATGGCCCCACCAAGCTGCCATCGTGGAAGAGTACCTCGAAACAGAAGATGTCAGGCGAATGGAGTGGCCTGCCTGTTCTCCAGAGCTAAACCCCAACAAGCACATCTGGGATGCTCTTGGTTGACGTATCGCTGCATGTCTTCACACCTCTACAACACTTCAGGAGCTCCGACAGGCACTGGTGCAAGAATGGGAGGCTATACCCCAGCAGCTGCTCGACCACCTGATCCAGAATATGCCAACCCTTTGTGCGGCCTGCGTACGTGTGCACGGTGATCATATTCCATTTTGATGTCAAGGTACATGAGCAGGAAACAGTGGCGTTTGTAGCACATGTGTTTCGGGACAGTTTTCTCAACTTATCACCAATACCGTGGACTTGCAGATCTGTGTCGTGTGTGTTCCCTATGTGCCCATGCTATTAGTGCCATTTTTGTGTAGTGCCACGTTGCATGGCACCACATTCTGCAATTACCCTTACTTTATGAGCATGAGAGTATTATTGACACATTGCTCCACATCAGGTTCTTTGCAACTTGACTGCTTCAACAGTTTTCTTAGAACCGATGCGATATTTTTACAGGCATCTATGCTGCTGTTAACAGTCTACCAACGAAGAGGCATTACAAGTCTTGTAATAGGCAAGTAAAATTATTGAAACCAACAACATATCCCCCTCTGCATCTTTTACTACGGGCGTCGGTTTTATCAGTGCTTTATAATTTTATATGGGGAGTCATACCACCTGAAATGGCTTAATGTAACTATCAGTGGTTGTTGTTTTCAGTGCTCATACTTCCATTACATCTGTGCAAAATAATAATACATGTTCTTAAGTAGTTGGCTGTTCCAACCATTTGTACTAGCTTTTGGTTGCTAGTATTTCTCAGTAATGAACACCCATTCCTCAACAACATGTAATTTAGTCCTTATGTGGTGAAGAAAGGATATGACTACAAAAATAAATACCAGGAACAGCAGAATGATTGAAGTCAACAAAACCAAACATTAGGTAGACTGAGCAGACTTTCCTTGATATAGTTTGATACTTATATCACAAAGTTACCAATGCAAAGCCAGTCTTTTGACACACACTGTTTGCTCAAGTCTTCATGACATGATGTCTTCAGCTTCAATAGTCTTAATTCTCTATCTCCACCAACGTACAGGGCACAAAGAACATCAGTAAAAACAAAAGCTGTTGTCCAGAGTACTGCCAATGCTAATCACAGATTTTGCTTTGCTTTATTAGAACAGTGGCTAATATCATACATGGCCATGTTCTAGTAAGCCTCTTAGGCTCTATTTGCATTCAGAAGGTGTAGACTTTCAAACACTAAGTCTTTTCTTCAATTAAAAAACATGTAGCAAAACCTTAAGTCCTACTGTTTTGCAATACTGAACATGTCCTATAGCTGTTACAGAACTTTAACAAGGCCTAACCGAAGTACTCTTCTCTTACTCTTTTCTGAGGGTCGACAGGTACTGTCCAGTAGCCACCCCGAGCCACCGGGAACTTCTATTTGCTGATTTGCTTGGTTCACTTTTGGTTCCACAAGTAACTACAGAAAACCAGTCCATGGGCCTGGATTTCACACATTTTCTGACAATAATGGGTCCCTGTAAGTAAGTTATTGCCCATAAACACTGTCAGATTAATAATATCAGACAGACACTTTATAGGATTCACTGCTGTTTCTGAACACATTTGGCTATCTATAATACTAACAGTTCCTGTAGCAAGAGCCTGCACATACATCCCCAGATATACTGCGCATCTTGAATGTGATGGTCATATGAATGCACAGACAAGAGACAGAATGCACAGACAAGAGAGAAACAGCAAGTCACGAAAACCTACCTGACTGATCACTTAAATAATACATGGCAAAGCCAACAGCTAAAATTACAGCTCAACAATTCAATTATCAGTGACAAAAACATTTACGAAACAGTAGCAGACAATTTGAATAAAACAAACGGCATGGATTCAGAAAATATTGTTCTTATTGGAGACAACTGGCATTATTCACACGACACAATGAGTTATCTAGAAAATTGCTAAAGCTGACTCCATTTTCCCCAAAGGCTTTTGACATTGTCCCTCACTATAAGCTTCTTATCAAATTGTGTGCCATTAGAGTACCATCCCAGCTGTTTGATTAGATTCAACCTTTCTTGTCAGAAATTTCGAATTTCATAGTAACTGACAGGAAGTTGTTTAAGACTTAAGTGAAACAAGGGGTTCCCAATGAAATTTCATAGTCCCTCTACTCTTCTCTGGCCCTACAAACAATTTTGGAGACTTTTGAGAAGACACTTTGTTGATTGTCTAGTAAAGTCATCAGAAGATCAAAATGAACTGCAAAATGATTTAGACACAATTTTTGTGCAGTGCACTAAGTGGTAATTGACCACAAACAATACAAAGTGTAAAGTCCTCCACACAAAAACTAAATAATCGATTAAATTTCAGCTACACTATAAATACTACAAATTTAAAGGTCATCAATTCAGTAAGTATCTGATGATTACAATTTAAATTGTTACCATCACACACAAAATTCTGTGTGGAAGACAACTGGAAGACTGCTTTTTATTGGTAGAAAACTTGGAAGATGCAACAAATCTACTAAAGAGACTCCCTAAATGACACTTGGCTGTCCTGATCTGGAGGATTACTGTGCTGTATGGGATTCCTTACCAAGTAGGAATGGCAAGAGGACATCTAAAACAGTTCAACAGCAGCTCATTTGAATATCACAAAAAGAAACAGAGAGGGGGGGGGGGGTGAGGGGAAGACTCATGGATATGACATGCAAGTTGGTGCAGCAAGTATTAAAATAAAGGCTTTTTTTTTTTTTTTTTTTTTTGCAGTGAGATCTTGCCATGAAATCTGAATCATCAACTTTCTAGTCCAAATGCAAAAACATTTGGTCGAGTTCCACTTACACATGAAGAAATGGCCACTGCAATAAAATACGTACGAGCTCACATGAGAAGATTTCAGTGCTCATTTTCCCAAACAAACCATTCAAGAGAGGAATGGTCAAGAAATATACAAACACTAATATGAATTGCAGAGTAATCCGGTAGATCAACATAAATAAGCCCACATAAAATGAAGCACACAAAGGACAACAACAGTTTTCGAACACCACACAATACTCTGACAAACAAAACCTGCAAAATCCCAGGTAAATAACACAGTGAGGGGCATCCCCCCTCCCCAGGCCACTATGTAGCAGCAGCAAACTTTGTTAATATGGTATAAAGACTTCTGTTCAGACATGAGTTCATAAGCTGCAAAGATAACTATTACAATTAACTACAGTTTTTATCTGTAGGACAATTTTCGATAGAGAACAGAGTATGTACTGCATTTATAACAGAGGGAGTATGATGAAACAATGTTACAGTAACATAGATGAAGAATAAAGTAAAATTAAAAATAAATTAGAGTTCATATTAAAATTATAACACAACTCATGCGTGACTGAAGTAAGGAAACCACCAAACTGAAGGCTTGTTTAGATAACACAATTCACTCCTACTGAGAATGAATTCCTTTACTCTAGGCAGATTACTTGCTGCAATGACTTTAAATGACCAGCTAAAACTGCACCAGACTAGGGCTTTCACGGAAGTGCAGTGCCAATTATGCCATTGAAGCAAGAATCATCAACAGTCTCAATGCTCAAATGGTTTTGTGTACCCCACCACTAATGCACTACTTTAGCAACATGCCCTTGACTACTTCAAATGTGCAAATTGGTTCCCTTAACTACTTTTTTCCTCTGTTGATTGGGTCGACAGTACACTAACAATTTAATGTGGAAATCAAGCCATGGATACGGAATTTTACACATACACAAAGCATTGCCAGAAGTGTATCACAATAAATGAAAGAAATGTATCACAAAAATGCCAGAAAAACAGACTATTTGAAGCAACCAGGAATCAAGTCCTATACTTTGAATTTGTAGGAGGCAACAGTATGCCAACAATCCACACCAAACTGAATTATTCCTTTTACGAAGGAAATGGAAACAAAGGCACTGTTTACACAAAAATTCTGAAAGTTAACTATAATCATCCTGTGTGTTCTTTTTGTTAATCACAAAACTGAGTTGAAAAATCTGAACATTATATTGAAAGATCTAATACGAAAGGAACTGGGCCTTAGTGCATTGGGCCTAAACAATTCCTCTATTAATTTTAGCGAGTTACAATAACAACGAACAACAATCGAGCGCATCTGATCTACTCAAATACAGTAATAAATGTTTCAATTAGACATTTTCTACACGCTACATCATGTTTACAAATGCACCAATTTGCTCAGCAAATGTAGAATTGTCATCTTGACTACCAAGTCATTGTACACAGTGATACACTGGTAACAGGGTACAGTTAAGACAAATATATTAAGCACTAAACTTCACAGACTAATAAAGGCACAATTCAGACAGGGTGCAGTTATTTCTCCAATGTTTTATGTATTTCCTCAATCACAGCAAATAGGGGTGGGTGCTACCTGCTATCAGATAGGAGTATAGAAGTGCATCACTCAAGAGTGTATGAGAAGTACTGACTGCCAGTCTATCCATTTCAGTGAAATACATTCCAAATCTTTTTTACTGAATGGACAGCACCATACTTTCGAACATGTTCACTTTGTCAGCCACCAACTGTTTGCAAAGCTCCAATACACTAGACTATGACAGTTTGTCTTCTTGCATCCATGTGATCTCCATGAAGATAAGGTTACTGCCACACAGTTCATTTGACAAACAATTGTTTTTACATCATTACAGTAAAACCTCAGTAATTGAAGGTAATTGGGAGCAAGCGCAGCTTGAGTTTGGGATACTTATCACACAAAAAATTGACAGTTTTAGATGCACCATCTTTAAAAATAGATTCATAACTTCATGTCCACAGTATTATTACAGGAAACAAAGTTATTTCATCACTTGACATTTTACTCTAAGTTTCTATAATAAATAATGTTCTAGTAGAACACATCACTTCCTGTTAAAACACACACACACACACACACACACACACACACACACACACACACACACACACACTACTTTAATTACTGTGCAACTACACTCTTAAATTAACGATAATACTGATACATCGTAAAACAATGCTCCGGTGGGCAGTTTGCGGGTTTAAATCACCTTGGGGTATGATCATGTGTGCAGACGTTTTCAGATGTGCTAATGTTGACTGTGTGTTGAAAATGGCTCAAAGAACACACATTGAGGACGTTATGAGGGATAGCATACTTGGGTGACTGAAGGCTGGTCAAACACAGCAGGTCGTTGCACGGGCCCTCTGTGTGCCACAAAGGGTGATCTCAAGATTATGGCCATGATTCCAGCAGACAGGAAATGTGTCCAGTCACTACAGTACAGGACGTCCACAGTGTACACCACCACAAGAAGACCGACTTCTCACCATCAGCGCTCACAGACGGCCACAGAGTACTGCAGGTAGCCTTGCTCGGGACCTTACTGCAGCCACTGAACAGTTGTCTACAGACACACAGTCTACAGACGACTGAACGGACATGGTTTATTCGCCCTGAGACCTGCAAGGTGCATTTCACTGACCCCTGGTCACAGGAGAGCCCATAAAGCCTCGTGTCAAGAACACAGTACATGGTCATTGGAACAGTGTCCCAGGTTATGTTTACGGACGAGTCCAGTTATAGTCTGAACAATGATTTTTTGCCAGGTTTTCATCTGGCGTGAACCAGAAACCAGATACCAACCCCTTAATATCCTTCAAAGGGACCTGTATGGAGGTCGTGGTTTGATGGTGTGGGTTGGGATTATGATTGGTGCACGTACACCCCTGCATGTCTTCGACAGAGGAACTGCAACAGGTCAGGTGTATCTGGATGTCATTTTGCACCAGTATGTCCGCCTTTTCAGAGGTGCAGTGGGTCCCACCTTCCTCCTGATGGATGGTAACGCACGGCCCCACGGAGCTGCCATAATGGAGGAGTACCTTGAAACGGAAGATATCAGGTGAATGGAGTGGGCTGCCTGTTCTCCAGACCTAAACCCCAACAAGCACATCTGGGATGCTCTCGGTCGACGTATCGCTGCACGTCTTCACACCCTTAGAACACTTCAGGAGCTCCGACAGGCACTGGTGCAAGAATGGGAGGATATACCCCAGCAGCTGCTCGACGACCTGATCCGGATCAACCCATTGTGCGGCCTGTGTATGTGTGCACAGTGATCATATCCCATTTTGATGTCTGAGTACATGCGCAGGGAACAGTGGCGTTTGTAGCACATGTGTTTCGGGACAGTTTTCTCAACTTATCACCAATACCGTGGACTTGCAGATCTGTGTTGTGTCTGTTCCCTATGTGCCTATGCTATTAGTGCCAGTTTTGTGTAGTGTCACATTGTGTGCCATCACATTCTGCAATCATCCTTAATTTATTAGCACGAGTATTTCTACTATGCGTATTTTATTTTTGAAAATAAAATAAGATCTATAGTTTGTTTTATGAAGAACTCTTGTTCTTAGCAGTGTAGCCCCACAATCTTTGTGGCAGTATGTCGTCAGTTGATGTCATCACATTGTGTTTCTCCACGCAGCGCAGTGGTAATTCAAATGCCACATTCCATCACTAAGACTTACTTTATTAACGCCATCATCCTCTTTCTAACTACAATGTCTGTTTCCTTTAGTTACACTTTCCACACTGTCTGTCACTTCACACTTATTGTTTTGGTTCAACCAAGCTTCTGCAAACCAGTCAACATCACCCTTTAAATTAATTTTTGTTATAGCAGTTTGTGCTGATTGGTGCTCGTTCTCTGTGAAGTGCAGATGTGGTAATAACTTACTCTGATACTTTTTTTCAAACACACCAGCATTTATCGGTCCACTGGTTGCACAAGGCTAGTAGTCAAAGTTTCAGAAATGAACTGCATACAGCTGAGATAATTTTATTTCTGAAACATGGATAATTACCACTACAGTTGCCCCCAACAAAACCTATTTGTACAGCTAGTAGTATTGGGAGGTATGAAAATTGCATAAATATCTCCACCACTAAGTTATTCAACTTTGGGGTGACATACTACATTACTTACATTAGATTAAGGATTACTTTCGGTGGTAATTTTTTGCCTGTTAAGTATTTTTTGGTGTGGCATGAAGGTGTCAAAAAAGACTACGGCAAAACTAAGATATACATGCATGCACTTTTTCAATTTTTATGCAAAACTGTTAAGGTCAACATCTGCATATTTTTGAATGGGGCACTGCTGCAAGCTAGGACTGTTACTATTTCTTTTGATTTATCATAATCTGGAGCAGAATGATCATTTGTAGCTGCTGGCATTTTAATCTGGGGCATGCTATAACAGAGTCCTGCCTCATCACTATAATAAACTCAATTCAGTGACGGATTTTCCTGATTTATTACATTTTTATTTTTTATTGGATCACTCCGAAAGTTCCGCTGTCAGTGGATTACTTTACACCACAGATTTAAAGCTGGCGCACACTATATCGCCTTTTCCACCAATCAGCCTACTGGAAATTGCAGAGAAACTCTCACTTCCTAAATCCTGTCAAAATTAAAGTGCCTTCTTCTGAATCATTAGACTACTTATTGCACTTCCTTTAGCTCACTGCTGAGTAAACCACAGACAAAGGTCTTTACTAGTCTTTTCATGGCTTCACAATCAGTGAATCTTGACTTTCACTGTATGCACAAGCTTCTCAGCCACTAGTCACAAATTTTCAATTTTATCCATGATATAGTTTTGAATTTTTTAAACATAGTAATCATCCATTGTCCACATCAAAATAAATGGAGTCTCAGATTGCCAGGGCTCTAATTACTGAGGTTTTACTACACTCAGTCTTGCTCTCAAAGAGATCAATGTTGCAGACAACTGCTCTCCTCTGCACCCTAAAGGAATGTTGTGTTTTAATCTGAACACATTTCAGCATACACACCATGGAAACTTGACTCCGAGTTCCATTGCACCAATGAACTGCCTCTCCCTTCTTTGTGTTATTCTCAATGCAAAATTCTGGAAGAATCTTAAACGCAAATGCAGCACACACAATTTTAACTGGGCTGAGCCTAGATTGTACAATCAAAACACTGTGGTGCTGCACCTCAGGAAGGTGGATGGTGTTGCGTGAAAAAAATTCTGTCCTTTTAGTAGTAAGGAGTATAGCAATCAAGTGATTTACGGACAGTATGTATTGTGTACACATTTTAACTTGGTTGATTTTAAATGGGACTGCATTGGTGTTGGCAAAGCAAGTGCAACTACGGAGAACATTGGTGCAGAGAAATATTGTTTCTCTTTTTTCTTCTTCTTCTTCTATGCATGGGGTTGTTTGAAATAGATGGTACCAACTGTCTCAGTGACTCATTACTTCTTGGTTTAATGATACACCTGTGAAACCCAAATGTAATGCACCTTTCTTTAGGCCTATAAAAATAAGTATTCAAAGAATTTTTTGCATTCTACAGTGTAGTCAAGTGATAATGTAGAGAGAATACAATTGTATTGAGGGGTGGTCTCATTTCTCTAGTATCACCCTTAATTTAATGTAACAACTTACAAATGCTTTTCATGTTTGACAATACACTTATGGCTGTGAATAGCATAGAGAAAACCAGTTTCCAAGTGTCTTCTGACATAGTAGTAGCATACTGATGGGCAGTACTTTAGAATTATGTACAGGTGAGAAACTGAACTGGCTTTGATGTGAGGAAATTAAGTCTGATACTTCTCTCGAAAGAGATGTTTTGCAGTTAATTATATCAGTACATACAAAACTGGTATCACACATGTATTGTCACTGGCTAGTGAATCGTCTTGTTAAAATCTCAGCCTTTTCAATCACGAAATGGTCTGGTGAGAAACTGAACTGGCTTTGATGTGAGGAAATTAAGTCTGATACTTCTCTCGAAAGAGATGTTTTGCAGTTAATTATATCAGTACATACAAAACTGGTATCACACATGTATTGTCACTGGCTAGTGAATCGTCTTGTTAAAATCTCAGCCTTTTCAATCACGAAATGGTCTGGAATAATGTGCAGACAGTGTTAAGTCCAACCGAAAAGTTGCTCATCCAAACAGTGACAACATGGGAGATGTCATGGTGGTATCAGGTCCACACATTTGCACTAGGCCCTGAAGTAGACATTTATTTCAATATGTATGTAAGAAATAACATATGACGTAAAATTTTCAACCATCCATAGTCCATTACAACGATTACCTTCAGCATGAATGCAAGTGATTTTTTATATATCTCAGGACATAAAGTTCAAAATTGGCCATAAATTAAGAAACATATTCACTCCCCACGAGATGCCGTATATGCTATATGCCCGAGCGAATATTTTTCTCAATTTATGCCAATGTTGAGCTTAATGTCCTGTAATATATGTTAATGACATAAACTCAATGGCTTCAAAATGGCATAGAAGGCCAAAACCTGGGTTGTAATTAAATAAACAAGAATACAGTCATATGGCAGTGTGTTCATTTAAAAATTATTGTATGACTGTCGCTCAGCAACATCAAAAACTGTTTATCATATCATTAGTGAATAGAACCACAAATTATGAAGTATCATATGAAGAATTCTTGTACTGGCCCTTCAGCTGAGCAGGTTCAGAAACCCTTCAACCTAAAGGTGTTTGATACAGTAGTGACTACTGCCTGTGTAATGACGAGAGTACTAAGAAACCACACGTGGTGCAGAACACCTGCTACTACAATGAAGATACCCAGGGTGATAAAATACATGGTTACCCAACCTGCCAAATAGATATACATATGAAATTGTGCTATTGTTCTAATTTTACAAATTTAATAAAAACCAACAGGTAGTAACTCCATTTCAGATTACTGATGTCCATGCATCACACAATCAGTTACAAGCTTTTTGTTCATAATTTCAAACCTGGCCTATTAGGAACAGGGCTAGGGATAGGAATGGCAGAACGGCAGACCCAGACATTGTGTGGGTAAAGAATAACACTTTGAGTGAGGTGGAAATGGGGAGGATATTCCTTGTTTCTGGAAATGTTTAAAATTACAAGCTCTGATATAATGTGATCTGGGCATTCCAGTAGAGGCTAATAATGGGGTGCCATCACTGTAGCTAGCCAGTAAGGATAGTTTGGAAGTTACACGTGTGGGAGGATCTACATGTGGATCACCAACTATCTAATTTACTGTAATATCGGAGACTGAGTCCGCCTTGATGCAAAACGCCTTGTTATTCGTTTGTTTATTTATTATCCCAAACTAGTTTCGGCGACAAATATCGCCATCATCAGTGTTTTTTTTAATCTTATTTATTGTATGTTACAACATGCTTTAAGTAATTATTGGCGCTGTTTGCGACATGTTTTCTGTGCTATTTTTTTCTGTTGCCGTTTTTTACTTATCGAACATCATGTCATGTTTGTAGGATGGTATCTGGCTACTTATATACACAGAAAAACAAAACTTTCACACTTTGTTTCCAATCCATAATGTGTTGTGTTAAGTGTCTTATCATGACATAGTACATTTGTTTATATAATTTGTGGCTGAATGTATCACCTTGCTTAGGAATAACCATTCACCGAAAATGATAGGTGATAAATCTTTTTGATTACAACATTAACCACTGTTAAAGTGTGCTGTTTACATTTTCAGTGACAGGATTACACAAGATATAAAGGCAAAACCAATCATTTTCACATCTCCGTAACAAAGATTTTCTACTGGAAATTTTTTCAAACTCTATGCACAACTACATTAGCTCCATTTAATTTGAAAATGTATTCCACTGAAATGAGTGAGATATTAAATGTTCTTAAGGAAGTACTTGTTGTGATGTAGCAATTTTAATTTGTTAAGATTAATTGAAAAGAATGACAGCTATTTCAGGAGGAAGATTCTTGCTCGTTTTTCTGATCTGGAATATTCAATTTTTTTCTGTTTCCCCACCATTTCAAATAAATGGGCTATGCCTGCTTCTTGTCCACTATTAAGTTTCACAAAAAATAAATTCTTACACGTAACAGCCATGATTACAGAAGTTCAGAGTTCCAACATTTATATGTTCTGATATTTTTCTACAACAACTTGTCACATTAATGATCACTTGCCACAAATGCATAAACTGGTATTGTACAATAAGTATAACATCACTTCATATAAGTGACAAGAAATAAAATGACTATCACAATACAAATCCCACACATACAAACAAAGCAGTTTTGCATCGTCATCTTACTGTTAGAACACCCCAAATTCAAATCCACATTACATGGTTGAGTAAACCATATATTGTCAACATAAATCTCTCCATTTACTGAGCAATAAATCAATCTTAAAGCATTTTTTTCTGTTTTGCACAACTGAGAAGGCTTTCTATTTCTAATTAATCACATTCCCATCTTCAGTGGTGCCTCATTCGACAAGTATTACAAACACTTAAGGGTTCCTACTGTTAATTTGTGACATTTAAAATACAAAAGAAATGTAGATGTGTAATTACACACACCTGTCAATTTAGATTCATTCATTTTTCCTTTGTAAGGAAATAACAAAAAATTTTAACTTTGTTCCCGAACACCTAGAGATCATTGCAGTTACAACTGCTTACACAATTACCTGTTGTTGGATAACAAAATGTCTGATAAACTTGTGTATCTCAGATATACTAAGTACAGAAAAGCTCAATTATAAAGCTGAACTGGGCAAGAACCTTTAGAATCTTTATGAAAAAATACTGCATATCTACTGCACAACACAGAGATCAGGATGGCAATGCTCTCTGCCCCCCCCCCCCCCTTTTCACTGAAATCTTTGTCCTGATGACATTGATGACATATTGATCTGCGGCACAGCCCAAGATCTAGGTTGACAGATGTTAATGCAATCAAGAGTTGGCGAAGCCAACAAATGTGAAAGCCAAATAAAGGTTGTGGTAACAAACTGATTGGTAGTGAAGCCTAATGTTTACATCCACACCAACTGAAAAAATGCAACTGGTGTCCACTGTGTAACTTTAACTACATTATAAACCTATGTCTCCATTTGCACAGTCTTTGTATTCAGCTTTTTGCTAAGTTCCACCCACTGTAATTTAATCAGCAAACTTTTGGGCACTTATTTGTTCTTAATAAACAAGAATCACACGCACAATTGCTCCTACATGAAACAAAGACCAACTGAAGATGTTGGGAACTCTGACAATTACACAGTAAATTTACTGTGCAAAATGTTTCCTGCACATGCTAGTTAACTGCACTCTCAGTAACACAACAATGTCGTTCATATGATAGTTTGGAGGGAAAGGAGGGCTACGCCTAGGGGTATCTAGTATTTTTAATATAGTCGAAGACACATGGCAACAAGTAGCCATAAAAAGTTCCTGTTCTGATCCTGTTAAAAACTTGTGTAACACCAACTCAAATCATCTGATTACACTTTTTTTTCCTTTCCCTGAGAGCTAGGGGGAGGTGGCAGCCCCCTGGGTAATTCTTTCCTTCTTTGGAAGACAGCTCTCTAATGCTTACTTTAAAGAACTGTTAAAATCAAACGTAGAAACTGTCAAATAACCAAAACCAACATCGAGCTAAATTAATCTGTTCTCTTTATTATCCTCCACATGGTCAGTTCCAAACACACACACACACACACACACACACACACACACACACCTCCTCCTAAACCACTGGACCAATTTCAATCACACTTGGTACACATATCACTGCCTGGAAAGAATCTTTGCAGGTGTAAGAACCATGTACCTATCAAGTGGGTGGGTGTGAGAAAGTAGTACTGCCCACGGCACGTGAATACTATGACTCTTCATCCATTATTTGAGAAAGAGTACTTTGTGACTTACAACAACTTTACACACCATTTCAAATTTCATGAAACTTTTTCTCACTGACAACGGCCACAAAATGATAAAAGAAATTAAAAAATTATAATTTACAATATTTTCAACATTCATGCACTACAGCTGTCACATTGGACACAACACTGCTATTTATTATTTTTTACTACTATCCGTCTACATCAAAACCAGTCTTAGGACTGAAGACCATATCAACAACTATTTGCAGCATGTACAACACACAGTTCTGGAGGTGTGACATCATAAACACTGACACAAAAAAAATAAAACTGCTGAGTAAAATTTGCTAGAGATACAGGTGAACTGTGTGTGCAGCACGTGTTAAATATATGTGACATGGGCATACGAAGGCATAACTACAATTAAAAAACTACTCCTAAACCCCTGCATTGATTTCAAACAAACTTTGTACACATACTACTTACTAGAGAGAAAGAAATACTGTGAAGTTAAGAACCACCAACCTTCTATAGGGGTATGGGTGATAATGTGGAGAGAGAAGAGGTGGGAGGAGACAGAGGGAAAGAGGAGCTGGACCAATAGACTAGAATAAATACAAATCTGGACAACACCGGCTACTGAGCCAGGAACTAAAGCTTTGTCACCACTATGTTACAGAACAGTATGATATGAAGGATTCCCTTCACCTATGTAGGAACACCAAATGCTATATACTTTGCGTACATTTGTTATTGTGAACACATGCGTCATAATTGCCTTAAATATTGATGTCAACACTATGCAACAAGAACTGTGTAATGACAGCACATACAGTGAACTAACACATTACTAAGAGTACAGGAAACTAGACTTGAGATAAACAGGTGAACGATGAAATGACAATACAGCTATTCACAATACCTACCACCCAAATTAACTATGAAGAATAGAACAAAACAAAAGAAAAAGTGCTTTCTCCAATGCTCTCATTTCCCCAAATACATGTATTTCAACAACAACATACACCAGACCTCTCACCTATATCAAATTCCACAAAAAAATGTTTGACAGCATTCTTGGTTCCTGATATTATACAAATGTAAATTACCTGTGTAAAATGCAATCCCCTTTTTAGATACGGACATCAGGTGTCTCCAATAGCAGCAATTAATAATTTATTCCAGATGTAAAAATCAATACTCTAACTTCATAGAGCAGTTATAATTTTTTACCTCCCATTTACACAGAAAACTTTGTATCACATGCAAATTGCTCTTAGGACCATTGTGTACTAAACATAGAACACGAACAACAAACATAATCCGTTGTTACAAGCTCTACAGAGATATATTTTTGAACAGTTAGCACAGTTTGAAGTTTAGCAAGGAATGACAACATATTAAAGTCTCAAAACAGGAAAATGACACTCCCAAAATTTTATGGAAATAACTTCAACATACAATGAACAGCACATGGGGCAAGTTTAAGGGAAAAATCCCAGTGCTCTTCATTCACAAATGTAGCAATGGCACCTATTATAATCATGCTACCACAGCAGTACCAACAGTTCAGAGACAATTATTATAGGGCATCAATTTAACATCTTGTCAAACAAACTTTTTGTAAACATACTTCCAGACTCTTCTAAATGCATCTCATATTGCCAAAAGTAACTCAACACTGACTCCAGAATAATTATAGTGAAATTAGCAGTGCATGCAAACTGACTGACATATTCAATATGGAGGAGATTAGTGTTTAATGTCCCACTAACAATGAAGTCATTAGAGACAGAGCAGAAGCTCAGATAAGGAAGGATGGAGAAGGAAAGAAGCATGCCCTTTCAAAGGAACCACCCAGGCATTTGCCATATAAGTTATTTATAGGGAAATCACAAAAAACTAGATCAGGATGGCCGTATTCGGGCTTGAACCATCATCATCCCAAATGTGACTCCAGAGTGCTAATCATTGTGCAACCCTGCTAGGTATAATCAATATGGAAACACAAGGAATACATATCTTGGAAAATTCAGAAATTTTATTTCACAGTTAGCAGAAAACACTGGTAAGGTGAAGAGATGGTCAGGGAACTGCCTTTTTATGTTCTATTACACAAGCACAGTAATCAACTACCAGTACTCATGTAACACCTTTCGAAATCACACATGAAAGTACACCAATGACTGACATTCCATTTACTTGGCAATGTTTCAGCTACCTGACATTACATTGACCACTTTAGTGTTCCATACTTCTTGCTTAAATGTTTAACATGGCCATTCAACCTTATTACTAATGAAATATTACTACAATTCCTACTCACTGCCAAGTCCCTCTGAGGATGTAAATGCTTCTAAACATAAACATTGTTCATTATGTGGGGTAATGCTGTGTTCTTGTCATTTAAAACGCAAAGTTCTCCCAGAATACTAAGCCATTCACAGTACCTATTGATATATACATATACCAAAATAATACTGTTAGTGAACACTCGTAAAACAAGCATGCACAACATATTAAATTAAGCGAATAACATTAATTTACCACATAATACAGTACAAAATTTTCAATAATGACAAACACAAGAACCCAAGTTGGACCAGCATGAGTGTAAACAACCTGTACGTGATGCTAGGAATGGTTTCACATTAATACTTCTGAAAACGATAAAACAGCTGAACAGTAAGAACGTTCATGCAAACCACTATCAAACTTTAACACTAACAGCGACAGTATTAAGGCTAATCCCAACAGTTACAAAGTTTTTCTGCATATCTGGAGGTTTTCATTAAAAATCTTGCACGACCAAACCTGCGTGTACCAAAATCGCGGGCACTATATTCCACAAAGCTTTTGGAAACAGACGTATACATCCATTACCTGAAATAATCATATTTCATACGGATTTCTTGTGTTGCGTTAAGAAAGATTACATTTGAAAATGACAAACCCTGACACCTATAAGCTATAACTGCAACAAAGCGGAAATTTATCTTACGACGACTGACAGAACTTAATCAGAAAGACACGTTCATCACAGTTTTACACCGAAACTCGTTTCATACAAAATCACCAGTCAAGGCCTTTAAATGTCAGTGCTACAGGTAACCTGATGTTCCAACCCAGCACTACGCTCGTTATTTACTCACTCTGTTTCGGTACACAGTTTTGCAATTGCCTCCGTGAAACTTTAAACTACACATGCGAAGTAAACGCCCTCATTACTTGAATTGTCAGCTCTGTCACGTAATTACACCGAAAACAGTCCTTCAAATAGTTCCAGAATTATTGTTTAATTTAAAATAAATAGCCACTAATAGCAGTATTTACAGTAATATTGTACAATACCTTTAATGCAAAAACCTTTCTGCAGCTCACCGCTTGACCCCTGCTTCCTTGCTTCTTTGAAAACACTCGCCACTGAGTAGTAATTTATACCGCCATATCTTGAAGTTTGAGTCATCAGCAATCACTCCACATCCTCACACTTATTACGCTGGTCGATACATTCAGAATCCCGATTCTCATTCGGACTTCATGTATAACTTTACCATTAGTCAAACTAAAATCTTACAACACTTACCGTGAACAAACTACCGTTATCTTGGGCGATGGCTCCTCCACTTCCGTTGACGCATGCGTTCTGAAACTTTCAGCTCGACAGTGCAAAAGGTATTGTAAAATATCCCCTTTGAAACACACAATATACTAAATGGGCAATAAAAACAATTTCAGAGCGCTCGAATCATTAACGAGGCGTGAAATCTTTTATTTTCAAAAACAGTTATCACCCACAGATAGGAAACAAGGATCAGACAATACTGGGCAGGTTGCCCACCTTGCTATTTTAATCATAATGTCGCTCGTAAGCAAAATTTCGTGAGGAACGTGTGACAAAATAAAATTCTATACAACTTTCATTTTATATTTGTATTCAAATTTATGTGTAGTTAACCGTGTTGCTCCGACTAAAAATCTGTTTAAATTAGCCGACAAAAGTAAAAATCCAAAATACATAAATTATATAAATATTCATATATCGATATAAATTGCTTTTTCTCTGTTTTTGTACCTTGGGAAAAGTTACTACGGTGAAATGAAAATGGATCGAGATGCGCGGGAATTCAAAAGTCTACTGTTTTACTGGGCTACTCAAGGGAATCATTTACATACATATTTTCCAAATTACTGTGAAATGTATGTCAGAGGGTATTTTGCATCGTATTCTGTATTGAGATCTACTCTCAGTCCAATCACATATGAGAAGTGGAAATGAATTACGGCATTGCTTATTATCCACCAAATGAATTGTTGTCCATTAAATCTTTTCCTCGTGACTCTTACAAGTGGTATATTGAAAGTAGCGCGATATTACTTAATACTTCATCTACCGCAACTACTCAAACTTTTTAAACATCTTTTCCCTTGATAATTGTGCAACATAGTAATAAATTCGTTCAAGGATCATTATTACAATGGAATATTTTTTGCCAGCTTCTTGCAAGGAAAAAACATAGAACATGAATATATAATAATAACTAGCGGACACAGTAATGCTTTGTAATTGCGAAATTCATATAGGAATTGGAATCCTTCTCCCCTCTCTCAGTCCGTCTCCTTACATCGCCCCCTCACACTTTGTCACCACCTTTCCCTCACTGTGTCCACCTCCTCCTTCCCCCTTTCTAAGTACATCTCCTCACTCTCACTCTATGCAGACCTCTTCTCTCCTTACTCTGACAATGAGACTTGTTTGTTGTTATTGCAAATTTAACCATGATTGAGAAGTGAAGTCGCTTAAACTGAATAGGTAAATAGGTTGAGATCATTTGCATGCATACTAGGACTGAGAGAGATGTTCCCACTTGCTGGTTGTGTGAAGATGGTAGCTTCAGTGACAGTATTTAGCTTAGATATAATCTGTAAATGTGTTGTATTACTAAGTTTAGGATGATTCAGATTCTGTAGTAGTATTCTAATCATAAGCAGTAAGCAATAAATACAAGTTTCCTGTTTTCTGTAAAACCGACATCGAGAAAGAAAACAAAACGGCACTTTGTTGTGTATACCATTTTTGTTTAAAATTATATGTTAGAACAAAGAATGTATATGGGAGAAATAATTTGTATAATGTTTTAATGGTAGGGGATCACGTGGCAGAGTGAAACAAGTAGTATAAATTTAGTTGTAGGTCCTCTTTTATTTATTACAATAACATTGTAGAACATAGAATAAATAGGTTCTTGTTAGCACATTGTAGAACATAACTTACAGAGTTGGTAAATTTTTCTAACATCTGTAATTATAATTAGAAATCAACCTTACACTTGTTTCACTGTGCTCCATGTATGTGAAGCGCTGAAACAGTTGATGGGGCACAGTGATACAAATATTTTTAACATTTCAGCGTGTTTTAACCAAAAACACAATAGCATAATAATTATTGGGCATTATCACTCAAAAAACTACGCTCTTAACCCTGAAACAATATAGTCTACTTAGGTTGCTTCATACCTTCTTAAGAGCCTTTTCCTTTGGTTACAACAGTAATGTAAAATTTCTTCCTACTGGAAGTTTCTAATTGCACCAAAACATAATCATCAAGTTGTGCCTCCCTCTTGAGATCCTTATTCTCATCTGGCTCTTCATCCATTTCTTCATCATTATCAGAATCATCTAGGATAATAGCATCAGGGTTGCCATTGCTAGATTCTGAATCATACCATTTTCACTTTGCAAAAAGTGACCGCTTCACCTGCGATGTGTTCCTTTTTGTGTATTAAATTTTCTTGCTGTGCTTTCATTTCTGGTGTCTTGGTAGCAGTGATACATTTGCCCTCCCTGTAGCCATGTCTTTCGTTTTTCTTTTTACTAGCTTTGGGGTGAGCGTGAACACTTTCAGGAGAATATTTGAACATTTGCGAATTTTCTTTTGATGAGGTATCCTCACATGAAACCTCCCATTGTATATCAATTTCCAACAAAAATGACTCCTGTTCCACCAAAGCTTCAAAAGGACAATCAGTAAGATAACTGTCCAGAAAGTCTGCTTCTGTGAAGACATCTTTATCAAAAGGAACAATTCCTGTTTTGCGAAATGTTGGTTGCTGTCATTGCTCTCTATTGAGCTATATTTATGCAGCTCGGAACATTATAAATGGGGAATGTTTGACCAGGGTGCTACATAAGCCAACTGTCCACAGCAGCATTCTAAAATGTCTTACATGGCTTAAGAACACCAACATCTAGAGAGAGGAATTAGTTGGTGGAATGTAATGGCGACTTAAGAATTGTCACACCATGGGTCTTTACTACTTCTAACACTCCAATAGATAAATGACTTCTGTAGTTATCATAGAGAAGTAAAGCTGGTCCCTCTTTCGAACTGTTAGAATGTTTAATAAAGTGCTTCATCACTCATACAATGAACTCAGCTATCATCCAGCCAGAAGTGGTAGCTGACCCTAGAATTCTAGAAGCAGAAAGATCAAGCATATGGGGCTTGAAGGAAACCATCACAGGTGAAATTGTATTGTCATTACCAGAAACAATGCAGCACATTGTCACAGATGTTCCATTATGTGCACTTACTTACTTGTTTTAGATTGTTTTTTGCAACTACTTTTGGAGATTTTTGGACCATACTAGCGCAGGTTTCATCTAAATTAACCCTCGAGCAGGCGCCCCATTTTTCATTACAGGAGCAGGTGCGCAGCGTACTTTGTATACATGTAAAGAATAGCTCGCTTTATAATACCAGGGTAAGCATGTAAGAGACAAAATCATACTTTAATTATAGTTTAGTTAAATAATGATAAAATAAACTTATGTAATATGTGCTAAAGCACTGTTTTTAAACAATAATGAATTAAACTTTCATTATATTAGTCTGTTGCCATAGACAGGTGTTACCTCACAGTAATGACCCACTCAAAGTACTACACTGCGCATTTGCGTTAGATCCCAGCCAACCACTTATGTCATTACTCATTATCTCACTGACAGCTGCATCATTATGGGATTGTGCTGCTAGCTCGTAATCTGGGTCATTTTCATGAACAGAACAAAAGTTATTTCTCACACAGCTCGCTTATTATTTTATATTACTGCTGCTCACTGCTGAAGCAATAATAAAGGAATAGGTATGGGCTCGCAAATGTGAAATAACAAAGGAATGGTACGAAACAATCTGGCGCACTTTATACATAAGTGCAGCCGCTCGAGGGTTTATACCACCATTCCAGTTGCAGCATCAGGGCAATCTCTATTTATCAGCATCCATTTTCGACCTACATGTATATCTGAATAGTGTTGAATACTTCACACTTCCCACTTCAGCAGCTACACGAATACTCTTTCCATTCTGGACAAATTTGACAGCTTCTTGCATCGAATCTTTAGAAAATGAACCATGTTTGTAGTTCTTTTGTAATCATGAACCATTTTCCACAACTAAATAAATAAAAAAATATAACATCAAAGGTTGGACCAAAGGCATAAAAATGTTTTAACTTGTTAAAATAATAGTCTGGAACGTTTCACTGTGCTCTAGTGATTCATATTTCAATGTGCCCCACATATTTGGATAACGAAACCCACATCGTGACATAAAAACTAACTGATGCAGGTTAATGGTACTTTCCTGTGTCTGTGCTTCAGTCAATATTGATCTCAAATACATCACAATATTCTTTAAACGTCAGTAAAATTGCATAGTGCAGATTAATTGGGAGCCCAAGAAAAACAAACACTCTGATCTATTGTGGTTCTATTCAATGGTAACCATTTTAAAACCAAATCAGCAGCAGGTACTTACCCCAAAGTTTACACACTAGGAGTGTCACTACTCAAATTTAAATATTTAGCAGGAAAAGTATTATGTTTCTCTGTGCTGCATGTTTCAGTTTAGTCTTAGTTTGCCTATGTGCCCTGCTATTGTCGTTAAAACTGGCTGAGAAAGAAAACGAAACTGCACATCTTCGCAGCACAGCACAACATTTTTTTTCTCATAGTCAGTTTTAGCAGAAAAGATGTACGTTGTCGTTTAAAAAATAGATAGTACATGTACATATGAATAATTATTAGTGTATCACGTAAAAATTTGAAGTAAAACGATGAAGAGCTTTTCGAAATTTTTGTTAACAATGTTTCCAACAATGTGTTGCCTTTATATATTGTAAGGGGCGATCAAAAACTTTCCATTTAAGGGCTTTGCTGAAGCGTATATATAACAGCATGAGAACACCTAAATCTTTCCGTTTGAGCTCTGATTTCTCTTATATTATTATGATCATCATTTCTCCCTACATAGGTGGGTGTCAACAAAATATTCACGCATTCGGAAGATAAAGTTGGTGATTGAAATTTCGTAAATAGATCTCGCCACAAAGAAAACCGCCTTTGTTTCAGTGACTGCCACCCCAACTCGCGTATCATATCAGTGACATTCGCACCCCTATTGCGCGATGACACGAAACGAGCTGCCCTCCTTTGCACTTTTTCGATGTCCTCCGTCAGTCCTACCTGGTAAGGATCCCATGACGTGCAGCAATATTCTAGCTGAGGATGGACAAGTGTAATGTAGGCTGTCTCTTTAGTGGGTTTTTTGCATATTCTAAGTGTTCTGCCAACAATGCACAGTCTTTGTTTCACCTTCGCCACAATATTATCTACGTGGTCTTTCTAATTTAAGTTGCTCGCAACTGTAATTCCTAGGTATTTAGTCGAATTGACAGCCCTTAGATTTGTGCGATTTATCGTATACCCAAAATTTGTCGGATTTCTTTTAGTACCCATGTGGATGAACTCGTGCTTTTCTTTGTTTAGTGGTAATTTCACTTTTCGCACCATACAGAAATTCTCTCTAGGTAATTTTGTAATTGGAATTGATCATCTGATGATTTTACTGACGGTAAATTACAGCATCATCTGCAAACAATCTAAGGGGGCTGCTCAGATTATCACCTAGATCATTTATATAAACCAAGAACAGTAGAGGGCCTATGACACTACCTTGCGGAACGCCAGATATCACTTCTGTTCCACTCTATTATTTACCTTCGATCACTATGATCACTTTGATGTTAACCACACGACACATCAGAGATGACTAGATATTTCCCCTGCAAAAAATTATAGAACTTAATGGCTTTCATCTAAGTCAATATAGTGCATACAGTGCTGACAATTCACCAGTGAACTACTTCAAAAAAGTTGGGTATTGTCTAACAAAAATCCAGCCATTTTTAGAGCTAACTGCGAGTCCCATATCACAAACAATACCCTAAAATTTACTCTTAAAATATTTCACTTCAGCAGACAGGCACTATTTTTCAAAATCTACAGTGAATATTGATCCTCTGTGTCAAATGTCCATTCACTGAGAGAATATTCAGTCTATGGAGATAATACCACAAGTCCATACAAGAAGGCTCTCTCTATTTCCTCCAATTTACAGAAAGTTATGCTGCCGGCCTGCCATCAAGTGATATTTAACTTCAAAGGGCGTGGAAGACTGTTCAACACTGATTTAGCAGTTTGTGACATCAGATGGTAGACCGATGCTGAAGAAACAGAACATTCACTTAATAAATGCTATCTATGTTTTGTGCAGCATATTTTGCCTGTTTTTAAAACTGCTGCTGGGAAACTGGGAGACAGCTTAGTTACTTCTGTTGAGTTGGGCAGAGTAATTAGGGACCTAAAGAGTAAAGTACAGAGCTGGAAACATGATAAATTCTTAGAAAAGAAAGTTCATGAAATCCTGAAAAACTTCAGAATCACAGTGGCTGAGTTACAAAAAAATGCACAATTTTTCGTGTCATGTCACACTGTTTACTTACCAGAAACTGACTTTTCTGAGAAAAATGAGTTCAGTCTAGTTACAAGTTTACGCTCAGAGCACAATGGTAGTATGTTTTAAAAGTTACCAACACAGTGAATCTCAAACTTGATGAAGGTCGCATATACAATGAATTGTGTGATTTTCAGAATGCATATGCTGGACTTGATAAATCTGTGTGTCAAAGTGGATAATACGTTTTAAATCAGTAGACAATCTTTCTAGTATTTCTGGGTCATTATTACTGTTACTGAAATGACAAAAAAGGAAACAAGGCATGGAAAATTCGACGTTGGCGCACTAAGATCTCACAAGTATGCCAGAGCAAGATCAGTGTGTTGATGAAATAATGATCTCTTTCAAAGGGTACAATAGTCTATGACAGTGTATTCAAAACAAACCAACATCAAAGGGCTTCAAAAGAGCCAGTTTCTCAGGAAATTTATGTGATTTTGACTTCTGCTAAGGTGCAGCATTTAAGGCAACAGAGCAGTTACCTGGAAAAGTCTTTCTTACAACGTTGTGATGAACCTTACAGAATAATTGGGAGACAAAACGCCTTTTTTAGGATGTATGAGGACAATTTCTTCATATTGTACCATGTTACTCAGAGCCTACTGAAGAGGGGTACCTATCACTCATGCCTAAAAAGACATGAAAGATTCAAGTAATTTGCTCTTCCTGAGGAAAAGTAGATGAAAGTGCAAGGATATAATATAGTCTAATAGGGCAGTTTCACAAGTTGACACAACTGGCAATCTCATCTTAGGGAAATGGTATGATAACAAATGAGTGTCAAGATAACTTGGAAAATTCTGGGGTTGGCTTTTATTTATATTTGAAGAGAGTACACGAAACCACAAGGTTAAAAGGAAGGACAAGCTTCATCCATTACTATAAACAGCAAGAAACAAAGATCTTTCGTTAATGTACACAGATTGTTTTGTTACTACGATCTTTGCAAATCTCAATGCGCTCTCTTAAACAAAACAATATGATATTCCTCAAAACGGTTTTGACCATAGTCTTTGTCCATACAAAGTGGAATTTTCATGTTTTTATTCAGCAATTCTTCCATGAAACTCTTCAAAACTTTCATCTCTCAACAACGCTGAACTGCAGGTATGTATCTTGTTTCAGTAGTTATAGTGCAACAAGTGATTGGAATATTACTGTACAGAAATACATAATTTTTAGTACTTTTTCTGTCTTTCTTGTCACCTGCGAAATCTGAATTACTTTATGTTACTATTTCTTGTTCAGCTTTTTCTGGTGAGTAGAATAGTCCACTCCCTGTCATTGAATTCAGGTGTCTTAAAGTTCTCATTAGATTTTGGATGTCCGAGTGATTTGCATTACTCATTAATATGCTTCATAGTTCACTGCGTTAAGTCCAATCTAGTTTTACATGTTAAATACAACAGACTGCCTATCGCTTCACGATATGGACAGTTTGAGCCTGCTGTACCGATTTGTTCAGTTTCTCATGTGGTGAAATGGGAGTTGTTACAGTTTGTGATTTTTTCATTCTGTACCTTTTCACCACTCCTTTAGCATATTTTTCTTGGTGAATATTAATATCTTCATTCGTTCTTTTGATTTTAAGTCCAAGATACAGTGTTGGTTCTTCACCAGGTGTAACATCAAAATTTTTCTTCAATTTTTGCAGGAGGTTTTTAATGTGAAGGATATCTTCTCCAAATAGAATTCCATCGTCAACATGTACAGCAAGACACATTTTCTTCTCAGTATCTGATTAGTCAACACGCAGTTATATTTCAATTGGATGAGTTTTTCAGTCTTAATTAACTTGTGAGTTTCCTATTCCATTGCAAAAGAGCTTGTTCCAAACCATACAGTGACTTTTTGAGTAGGCAAATTTTCTCAGGTGCTTGTGTCCCTCTGGATCTTCTATGAAAACTTTTTCTTTTATATCACCATTAAGAAAGGCTGTTTTGACATCAAATTTCAATTTCCTTGTCTTCACCTTTAATGCATTCCTTGTATGTGGACATGATATAACCATCATTTCTCTTTGGCAAACTTGGTTGAGATCTTGGTTTCTGATATATTTTTTTATCTTCTACTGGCGTTTCTCTTCTTTCCTCTTCTCTTCTTTACTGTGGATATTTTTTGCTTCCTTCTTCTTCAAAAACTGGATCTTCTTCTGCCATTTCTCTTCTTTCTTCTTCTGGTTCTTCTCTTCTTTACTGTGGGCCTTCTTTTCTTTCTTCTTCTTCTTCAAAAATTTGATTTTCTACAGTTAGATTTTCTTCTTTTCTGTCGTTAGTGCTTCTTTTTTACAGTCAATTTTGATGTCAGTGAGGTACAGTCCATTTTCTGAGATGTTGCCCTCCAAATTAACATTGCCATCTCTCACAATCTTCACCTTTTTCTTGTCAAATATTGCCACAAGGTTAGAACATATGAAATATCCTTTTTCAATCTTAATTTTAGGAGATTCCCAGCTGTTTCATCTTTTGTGTGCAGAAGATACACTTTCAAGAAAAGTGTATAATCATCAAGGCATGTTAAAAATAAGCTGGTGGGGTTGCTTCACCACAAACGTCAATGTGCAGAATCTCAAGATGTCTTGTGGCTCTGTACCCCACACTGTTGAATGGTTTTCTTACTTGCATTGTCTTCATACATGTTTCACAACAGAGCATGTCCCCTTTCAACACAGTTATGTCCATACAATCACATAGTTGTCGTATTTTCTTCAAGTAGTTGAAATTCAGATGTCCTAGTTTTTGTGTCACTTCTTTTGTGTCTTTAGTGCTTCTTTTTTACAGTCCCAGCTCGTCGGATTTGACATAATTTTCCTTTCATATCAGATGAACTCAGTACTTACACTGTCTACAATAAACTTGGTATGTGCACGGACAGAAAAAAATCGGAGCACCAAAAAATAATTAATGATGTGAGAGATGGCAATGTTATTTTGGAGGGCAACATCTCAGAAAATGGACTGTACCTCAATGATATAATTTTGGGAAGACATTTTTCTAGGTAACATATTTAAGTGGTTAACATTATAAGATCAGAGGTTAATGCAAGTGTCACATAAGCCACTTAAACATAAAATTCTGGTACAGTAGTAAGCAATATAACTGCCAGAATGGTGAATTCAAGCCTGTAAACGTGCATCCATCGTATTGTACAGGTGCCAGAGGCCAGTTTGGTCAGTTTGTGGGATTGCACTTGGTCGATCAGTACAGGGACAGCTGATGTGACATCGCATATGTGCTCGATTGGAGACAGATCTGGTGATCGAGAAGGCCAAGGTAACATATCGACCCTCTACAGAGCGTATTGCATTACAACACCAGTATGTGGACGATAGTTACCCTGTTGGAAAACTCCCTCTGGAATGCTGAATGCTGTTCATTAACGGCAGCGCAACAGGTCTAATCAGCATATTGACGTACAAATTTGCAGTCAGGATGCATGGGATAACCATGAAGGTGCTCCTGCTGTCTTACAAAATCCCATTCCGGACCGTCACTCCAGGTATATGTCCAGTGCAGCTAGCACACAGGCATGTTACTTTCAGGCCCTCAACTGGCCTCTTTCTAAGCAAAACATGACCCTCACTGGCACCAAGACAGAACAAGGTTTCATGAGGAAGCGCAACTGACCTCTGCCCTGCCATCCAATGAGCTATCGCTTGACACCACTCAAGTCGCAAATGGCAGTGGTAGTACGATGCGCCAGAGCCAAATGCCAAACACGAAGATTGTCCGCCTCAATAGTGCCACGTGGGCGTCCACAGCCTGGTCTTATTGCAACCATAATTCTCATAACAGACACTGCCAGCAATCATGTACAGTGTCTACACATCTGCCAGTTCTTTCTGCAATATCACTTTAAGAACATCCAGCGTCTCATAGCCCTAATACGTGACCTTTTTCGAACTCTGTGACATGTTGATAATAGCATCTTTGTCGCCTTAATGCTATTGTTGACTAACAATACCTCACCATGTCCAATCTAAAAGGTAACTAACGCTCACCATTGTTACAGCGTGTTTTTAAATCAAATCTGATTTGCATCCTCATAGTGACTCTACTAGCTCCACTATTACGCGACTGGAGCGAAATTTGAATAGACATCATCTTTCAGATGTAGAAACATGCCTATCAACTTTCTTTTGTGTTGTACATCTCATTCTTGGTGCTGAGATTTTTTTCATGAGTGTACTTACAGGAGGAATGGAAGTCGATACATCAGAAATAATAACTATTGCCAGACCAACAGAAATTGATGTATTTTAGTTAGCAGTAACACTCTATAGAACGAAGTTCAAATTTAATCATCCATTATTACAAGCATTTTGATTCACAATTCGAGGACTAACTGGATTAGATTAGCAAATTCATCCCTTGATATTTTTCTTGATAACGTTAACCCTGTTGTTACACACTTGTATTTTGTATTATATGCAGGAAGAGCACTTGCAGTTATAGGAGGCATTATTCAATAATTCCCATGATTAATAGGATTAACTATAAATAATATGTGATTAAATTTCAATTTACAGTTATACTTACTGGAGTAAATTTAATTCTCTTCCTCCAAAACCTCTTAAGATTAGCAAGTATACCTTGACAGTACTTTGATTATCCAAATACTTACACATCATGAAGCGCATTATCAGGCACTGAATCTACTATCTCAGTTGTTGGAATCATTATATACTGTACAGGATTATTATAGTATGGTAGGGAATGATTACAAACCGGATAATTATTTTCAGAGTTAACATAAGCAGATCTACAGAATGATTAGAAAATATTCCTCTTGCAGAACAGGACTATTCAGAACTATTTTTAAATTCAGGTTTCTAATATGGCAGATTTGTGCAGTACATTAAAGCTTTTCAAATGAAAGCTCCACCTATTATTAGAAAATCTGTGGAGACATGATCAAATTTATCATTACAAGATGGAGCTTTACCATTAATATAGCAATTATCATTCTTTCATAACCATACTCTACATTTTAATTATTATTAGCATTTGGCCATCGCCATACAGCCATCCACCACATTTACAAAATATATCTCTTAATGGTTATTCTACTATACACTTCACAGATTGCTACTTACAGAAATATTTAGGGGCTAAACTACTAATAAACTAATTGTACCACCATAATAAAAAAGAATACATAACATACAAAAAGCCACAATCATGTATGCAGTGTGTATAGATAGTAAGTGGCTGAACATCACATTTCAAACTAGTGCACTTTTTTGGGTTGACAACAACATTGCAGTTGATGCTGGAAGAGGTATCTGTACGTTAACCAATACAATGATAAAGGATTTTTGTTGTGTCCTGATGTACCAGCACATTAGTAGAATCTTGTCTCCTTCTTCAGTGCATAAATCATGTAAAGGAGACTCCTTCAGGCTCATTTGGAACACAAGGATTGGGAAATGCTATGAATTGTCTGCTCTTATTCCAGGATAACGCTGTTTTAGATTGCAGCTGACCATACTGTACTCCTTTGGATATCTTGGTCGAATCTCATTGCGTCTGCCAGAGGTTTCTCACTTTTTCATTGATTAAGCTCAGTGTTTCTTGGTAAGGAAGAATTTAGGATTTCGCTTAAATTCATTGTTCGCTTCACTAAGCTGTCTGTTATTTCATTATGAAAGTTGCCACTGAGCCCTGGAATACAGAAGAAATTTATTACTATACCTACTTGTTTACTCGTATGTCTTCATTAATAATATCTATAATTGCAAGTGACACACTTTCCTCTCTTTTGGTTTTTTAAGGGTCTTTAGCACACTTAGGGAATCTATTAATATCACCATACTGCTTTATCTGCTAGATCTGCCATATTTTACTGCTTTTCTGTCTGTAATGGCTTCTGTGTAATAGACTGTTGCCCCCTTAGCTAGACAATATAGAGTTTGATAATTTTCTACCAGGTTGTATATTGCACATTCTACTCTATTGCTGTTGATGGTCTTGGATCCATCTGTATAGCTCTTCATCGAATTCGGAAAAATAATTCTGAGAAGAACATTGATTTCAGTCTTCAAATTTGGAGAAACACTGGGTTGTCAAAGATTAGTACCTTATCTTTTCAGTAGCTCAATTGGGGTAGGAATTTTGGTAAGACACTGTACTGCGTATTCTATTAGCATACAAGGTCTGCAACTCAAGGAATTTTGCAATCAGTCATTTGATTCTGTTTCTAGATATATTGTTAAATTTTTCTGTGTCTGACCAATATTTCATTATGTCTTTGAGTACAGGGTGTCCTGACAATGAGATTCATTTCAGAAAGGCATTTATTCAGAAGTTTTTCCCTTCTGATACTTAGTAGTGATTCCCCTGCTTTAACAAATTGAGCTTTGGAAGGTGTGGATAGCATTACTTCAATGTGTATTCGAATATAGCGATTTTCTAACTTCGATATCGAATTTCTTGCCTCATGATGATAAAATATGCATCCATAATCCAAGACTGATCTCACGAGAGTGGTATACAAGTTGAGCAGAATTTCTGTGTGTGTCAGACACGCATCCCAGTGCATTCATCCTTGTTTTTATCTTGGAAGAAATATCGTTTATGTGAGGTCTCCGCATTAGTCTTGAGTCAATTCTCATGCCTAGAAACATCTTGAATCCTGACTGAGATTATTATTCCACCAACCCTTGGGCAATCTGGAACTCGTGTTGGCATAAAAATAACTGTCAATGGTCTTTCTGCTGTTATCTACACGTAATGTAGCTGTACTACTATTAGTTACAGTAACTGTAGGTTACACCCATAATTATATGCTAGTTACTTCTTACAAAATTCGAAAAACATTCTACACATGTTTAATTGAAACTATTTGAATAGCCCTTCCTACTAATACATTAATTTTTATTCCATAACCACCACTACAGCTCTGACATTTGCTTAATGACTGAATAAATGCAATAATTATAAATAAAACCATTAAATGACAATGATACTGAAGTAATGAATGATCAGACTTTGTATATCCTGAACTTGATACGTACTTCAGTTATTAGATGTAAATAACCAAACAGAACTTTTGAGTCTTAGATACAGCTTCAGATGTTTTGCATTCATCAGTAGTACCTGCATTATGAGCTGAAACTGATGCTACACCTGGATGATTAAATCAAGGAAGAATTACAATAAACTATTACACATAATTTTAAAACTAGGCAGTCAGCTAAAGTAACTACACATTGTTGATTGACTACTCATACAGTATAACATAGGTGTTTACATATAGCTGTTAAAACTGAGTGAAAATATCCCACAGTTGCTGCATTTATTGAAATCGATTAGAGACTCACACAACCGGTTTGCTGTATATCAGTGCAGAAATTTTTATTAATTAATATTTTTATAATGAGGACATGAAGTTAACTGATATATTTTCGAAGCACTTAATGAACAGATTTAAAAAAGGAAGAAAATATTATCAATCTGGCTAGGAAAATAGGTGTGGATCACATACACCCTACAAATAATGAGCCAATTCCTCTATAACAAATAAAATTTGTGATTTAATAGCAAAAGATGATTTTTACCTTGGTATGTCATATGTATAGCAAGCTATTACAGAATGCTGCAGAATGACAGTTGGCATGGCTAGGCGAAGTTCTCAACTTTCTTATTTTGGTAAAACCCATCATCAGTGATGAATCTTCGGTCTGTATGCAAAAAAAAAAGTAACAGAACCAATAAGGCTCTGTGTATGGCACACTTGTAGTTAGCTAGTATCTTTAATAAGAGATCCTTTGATGGAGTACATGAGAATTTGAATGAGTGTGTCAACAGATTAAGGAAAAGGCTTTTTTCAGTTCATCAGAAGAAACTACACAAGTTACACTATCGGGGCAACGAACCTCACCCACCCAGTACTCCTAAAAGTACGTTTAAATTAGCCTCTCAGGGTTGCAACCTAAGTGACATTAGGTTCAGCACTAATGAAACTCGGCTACTTGAGAAAAGATTATCACATAATATCAGTAAGCCGTTATTTCAGCAAAAATAGGTTATTCTGTAGCTCATTCATTAGCGACTATGGATGGCGTTCTACTTTCGCCTGGCCAGCGTAATTAAGTAGCCATTAAAATAAATAAATTAATACAGGGATAAGTTTGATAGCTAACGTTTGTCCACATGGGTATTCAGAGTCAATATCAGAAAACGCAGCTCTTGGCACCATCGAAAAAAAAACTAGATGATCACAGAGCGATCATAACCAGGAAAAATAAAGGTAAAACGAGAATTGTTATGAAGGAGGATGAATACATAGCCAAAGCACAGGATTTTTCGAGGAAAACAGCATTTCTCACTATAGATTCCATTCGATTGCAAAGCTTATGGCCCAACTGAAGAAACACATAAAACCCATTACACCTTTCCCACCTCTTTTTAGAAGAGATCTCTCACACTAACGTATCCACAACCACCCATGTTAAGGGCAGTTGCTGAGTTGATTAAGACAGGTCTTCCAGTGCATCGGATCACCAGGGCTAGAAATGGTGTTGGCTACCAGGTAAAAAAGTTGTTGGCCAATTACGGAGAGAAGCAATATGTGCATCCATCTAGTTTTTCGCTGCACAACTGTGCACATCTAATTTCAATTCTAAATGACTTGAATATTCTCACTGACGCCAATATAGTATCTTTGGATGTTAAAAATATGTATACCAATGTATAGTCAGACAGCAGTAGCTGGTTGCAACACAAGCAGCAACAGGGAAGTAATCGATTTTGTGACTTTTACAAGTTCCTAACCAGGAGCGAATTTTATAATATCATCTGTGTGCTTTAATAGTTTAGTTTATTGTGTTTCTACGTATTTATGTAATATCTAACACTCACAGTTCTTGCGTTTTCGTTTGCGTCAATAAGTAAATTGATTTTGTGGCTATTACAAGTTCCTAATCAGGGGCGAATCATCTCGTTTCACCTGAGTACTTCGTTAGTTAGGTTTTTGACTCTCTCCATGATAATCTAATTTATTAGACACAGTTCCTCTGTTTTCATCAGGGTTTACAGCAGAGTTGCGCAGCACGTGCCGATAGTCCGTTTATCTTCGTAGTTTAGTTTTCCATGGTCTTTAGTATACCCCCATGAACCATGGACCTTGCCGTTGATGGGGAGGCTTGCATGCCTCAGCGATACAGATAGCCGTACTGTAGGTGCAACCACAACTGAGGGGTATCTGTTGAGAGGCCAGACAAACGTGTGGTTCCTGAAGAGGGGCAGCAGCCTTTTCAGTAGTTGCAAGGGCAGCAGTCTGGATGATTGACTGATCTGGCCTTGTAACACTAACCAAAATGGCCTTGCTCTGCTGGTACTGCGAACAGCTGAAAGCAAGGGGAAACTGCGGCCGTAATTTTTCCCAAGGGCATGCAGCTTTACTGTATAGTGAAATGATGATGGCGTCCTCTTAGGTAAAATATTCCGGAGGAAAAATAGTACCCCATTCGGATCTCCAGGCGGGGTCTACTCAGCAGGATGTCGTTATCAGGAGAAAGAAAACTGGCATTCTACGGATCAGAGCGTGGAATGTCAGATCCCTTAATCGGGCAGGTAGGTTAGAAAATTTAAAAAGGGAAATGGATAGGTTAAAGTTAGATACAGTGGGAATTAGTGAGGTTCGGTGGAAGGAGGAACAAGACTTCTGGGGAGGTGACTACAGGGTTATAAACTCAAAATCAAATATGGGTAATGTAGGAGTAGGTTTAATAATGAATAGGAAAATAGGAATGCGGGTAAGCTACTACAAACAGCATAGTGAATGCATTATTGTGGCCAAGATAGATACGAAGCCCACACCTACTACAGTAGTACAAGTTTATATGCCAACTAGCTCTGCAGATGATGAAGAAATTGAAGAAATGTATGATGAAATAAAAGAAATTATTCAGATTGTGAAGGGAGACGAAAATTTAATAGTCATGGGTGACTGGAATTCGGCAGTAGGAAATGGGAGAGAAGGAAACGTAGTAGGTGAATATGGATTGGGGGTAAGAAATGAAAGAGGAAGCTGCCTGGTAGAATTTTGCACAGAGCACAACTTAATCATAGCTAACACTTGGTTCAAGAATCATGAAAGAAGGTTGTATACATGGAAGAAGCCTGGAGACAGTGACAGGTTTCAGATAGATTATACAATGGTAAGACAGAGATTTAGGAACCAGGTTTTAAATTGTAAGACATTTCCAGGGACAGATGTGGACTCCGACCACAATCTATTGGTTATGAACTGTAGACTGAAATTGAAGAAACTGCAAAAAGGTGGGAATTTAAAGAGATGGGACCTAGATAAACTGAAAGAACCAGAGGTTGTGCAGAGTTTCAGGGAGAGCATAAGGGAACAATTGACAGGAATGGGGGAAAGAAATAGAGTAGAAGAAGAATGAGGGATGTAGTAGTGAAGGCAGCAGAGGATCAAGTAGACAAAAAAACGAGGGCTAGTAGAAATCCTTGGGTAACAGAAGAAATATTGAATTTCATTGATGAAAGGAGAAAATATAAAAATGCAGTAAATGAAGCAGGCATAAAGGAATACAAACGTCTCAAAAATGAGATTGACAGGAAGTGCAAAATGGTTAAGCAGGGATGGCTAGAGGACAAATGTAAGGTTGTAGAGGCTTATCTCACTAGGGATAAGATAGATACTGCCTATAGGAAAATTAAAGAGACCTTTGGAGAAAAGAGAACCACTTGTATGAATATCAAGAGTTCAGATGGGAACCCAGTTCTAAGCAAGGAAGGGAAGGGAGAAAGGTGGAAGGAGTATATAGAGGGTCTATACAAGGGCGATGTACTTGAGGACAATATTGTGGAAATGGAAGAGGATGTAGACGAAGATGAAATGGGAGATACGATACTGCGTGAAGAGTTTGACAGAACACTGAAAGACCTGAGTCGAAACAAGGCCCCGGGAGTAGATAACATTCCATTAGAACTACTGACGGCCTTGGGAGAGCCAGTCTTGACAAAACTCTACCGTCTGGTGAACAAGATGTATGAGACAGGCGAAATACCCTCAGACTTCAAGAAGAATATAATAATTCCAATCCCAAAGAATCCAGGTGTTGACAGATGTGAAAATTACCGAACAATCAGTTTAATAAGCCACAGCTGCAAAATACTAACGCGAATTCTTTGCAGACGAATGGAAAAACTAGTAGCAGCCGATCTCGGGGAAGATCAGTTTGGATTCCCTAGAAATATGGGAACACGTGAGGTAATACTGACCCTACGACTTATCTTAGAAGCTAGATTAAGGAGAGGCAAACCTACATTTCTAGCATTTGTAGAATTAGAGAAAGCATTTGACAATGTTAACTTGAATACGCTCTTTCAAATTCTGAAGGTGGTAGGGGTAAAATACAGGGAGCGAAAGGCTATTTACAATTTGTACAGAAACCAGATGGCAGTTATAAGAGTTGAGGGACATGAAAGGGAAGCAGTAGTTGGGAAGGGAGTGAGACAGGGTTGTAGCCTATCCCCGATGTTATTCAATCTTTATATTGAGCAAGCTATGAAGCAAACAAAAGAAAAATTCGGAGTAGGTATTAAAATCCATGGAGTAGTAATAAAAACTTTGAGGTTTGCCGATGGCATTGTAATTCTGTCAGAGACAGCAAAGGACTTGGAAGAGCAGTTGAACGGAATGGATAGTGTTTTGAAAGGAAGATATAAGATGAACATCAACAGAAGCAAAACGAGGATAATGGAATGTAGTCGAATTAAGTCGGGTGATTCTGTGGGAATTAGATTAGGAAATGAGACACTTAAAGTAGTAAAGGAGTTTTGCTATTTGGGGAGCAAAATAACTGATGATGGTCGAAGTAGAGAGGATATCAAGTGTAGACTGGCAATGGCAAGGAAAGCGTTTCTGAAGAAGAGAAATTTGTTAACATCGAAAATAGATTTACATGTCAGGAAGTCGTTTCTGAAAGTATTAGTATGGAGTGTAGCCATGTATGGAAGTGAAACGTGGACGGTAAATAGTTTAGACAAGAAAAGAAGAGAACTTTCGAAATGTGGTGCTACAAAAAAATGCTGAAGATTAGATGGGTAGATCACATAACTAATGAGGAAGTATTGAATAGGATTGGGGAGAAGAGAAGTTTGTGGCACAACTTGACTAGAAGAAGGAATCCGCTGGTAGGACATGTGTTGCGGCATCAAGGGATCACCAATTTAGTATTGGAGGGTAGCGTGTAGAGTAAAAATCGTAGAGGGAGACCAAGAGGTGAATACACTAAGCAGATTCAGAAGGATGTAGGTTGCAATAGGTACTGGGAGATGAAGAAGCTTGCACAGGATAGAGTAGCATGGAGAGCTGCATCAAACCAGTCTCGGGACTGAAGACCACAACAACAACAATAGTATAGACAGGGACTGCAATTGTTGTGTGCGGATGCGAGCCGAGTTGGTGACACTTCGCTCTCAGCTTCAGGCTGTTATGGCTTCAGTTACACAGCTTGAGGCTGCAGTGGATGGGCTCCACTGTCGTGGGCCAGCTATGGGGATCCAATGGAAGTCCAGCACGGCCGAGGCCTCCGATCGGTCCTCGCCAGTGGACAGCCCAGTTACTGCTCACACTGAGGTTGACCCCTCACCTGTGGTCGAGTGGGAGGTCGCCCCAGGGCGTAGCAGGCGGTGAAAGACTTCCCAGGTAGCCGCAAGTAAGGCCTCCCCGGTTTGTCTGACAAAGAGGTTCCAGGTGCTGTCTGTGGCTGACACGTCACTGAGCCAGATGCTGTCGCCTGTCCTGTTTCAGAGGAAACCTCTCAGCCTGCAAGATCTGGACAATCACAGAGGGTGGGATTATTGATAGCTGGGAGCTCCAACGTTAGGGGCGTTATGGGGCCCCTTAGGGACATGGCTGCCAAGAAGGGAAAGAAAACCAAGGTTCATTCCATGTGCATACCAGGTGGAGTCATTCCAGATGTGGAACGGATCCTCCTCGATGCCATGAAGAGCAAAGGGTGCAGCCAACTCCAGGTGGGTGCTCATGTCGGTACCAATGATGTGCGTCACTTTGGATCAGAAGACATTCTCTCTGGTTTTGAGTGGCTAACAGAAGTGGTAAAGGCTGCCAGTCTTACATGCAAGATAAAAGCAGAGCTGACCATTTGCAGCATAGTCAACCGGACCGATTCCGGACTTCTGGTACAGAGCCGAGTGGAGGGTCTGAATCAGAGGCTCAGACGGTTCTGCGACTGTGTAGGCAGCAGATTCCTTGACTTGCGCCAAAGGGTGATTGGGCTACAGGTAACTGATCAGGTGTCCACTATGTGCAGGAGGCGGCTACATGGGTAGCAGGGGCTGTGTGGCGTGGACAGGGCGGTTTTTTTCGGGTTAGAGTGTCTTGGGAAAACACAAGAAGGGTTTCAGCCAAAAGGTGCAGGCCAAACACATTAAGAACGTAGATACAGGAACCATCGGTATAACAAGTATAAATTGTTGTAGCTATGTTGGGAAAGTACCAGAGCTCCAAGCGGTAATAGAAAGCATCATCATCATCATCATCATCATCGTCATCATCATCATCATTTTAGACTGACTATGCCTTTCAGCGTTCAGTCTGGAGCATAGCCCCCTTATAAAATTCCTCCATGATCCCCTATTCAGTGCTAACATTGGTGCCTCTTCTGATGTTAAACCTATTACTTCAAAATCATTCTTAACCGAATCCAGGTACCTTCTCCTTGGTCTGCCCCGACTCCTCCTACCCTCTACTCCTGAACCCATGAGTCTCTTGGGTAACCTTGCTTCTCCCATGCGTGTAACATGACCCCACCATCTAAGCGTGTTCACCCTGACTGCTACATCTATAGAGTTCATTCCCAGTTTTTCTTTGATTTCCTCATTGTGGACACCCTCCTGCCATTGCTCCCATCTACTAGTACCTGCAATCATCCTACCAACTTTCAAAACCGTATTCATATTCGTATCCGTAAATAATCGTATCCGTATTGTATCCGTAATAGAAAGCATTGACGCTCAAATCGTTATAGACACTGAAAGCTGGCTAAGGCTGGAGATAATTTCAGCCGACATTTTTGTGAAGAACCTAATGGTGTTCCGAAAGGGTAGGCTAAACACGGTTGGCGGTGGCGTGTTTGATACTGTTCGAAGTAGTTTATCCTGTCGCGAAATTGAAGTAGATATTTCCTGTGAGCTAGTATGGGCAGCGGTCTTTGTTGGCAACCGGAATAAAATAATAATTCGATCCCTTTGCCGACCACACTGTTCAGATGATACAATTGTTAAAAGGTTCAAAGAAAAGTTGAGTTTGATTTCAAACACGTACCCAACTCACAGGATTACAGTTGGTGGTGACTTTAATTTAGTCCCGACATGTTGGCGAAATTACAAGTTTAATTCCAGAGGTATGCATAAAACATCATCCGAAGTTGTACTAAACACGTTCTCTGAAAATTCTCGAGCAGTTAGTTCATGAGCCCACGCGAATAGCAAATGGTCGTGAAAACACACTTGACCTCTTAGCAACAAATAATCCTCAGCTAATAACGAGCATCAAAACGGATACAGGGATTAGTGAACACAGGGTTGTCATAGCAAGACTGAGTATTGTAACCTTCAAATCCTCCAAAAATAAAGGAAAAATATACCTATTCAAAAAAGCATATAAAAATTCGCTTGACGCCTTCCTGAGAGACAATCTCCATTCCTTCCAAATTAATGATATAAGTGTAGATCAGATGTGGCTTGAATTCAGAGAAATAGTATCGGCAGCAGTTGAGAGATTTATACCAAATAAATTAACAAACGATGGAGCTGATCCTACTTGGTACACAAAACGGGTCAGAACACTGTTGCAGAAACAATGAATCAAACATGCCAAATTCAAACAGACGCAAAATCCCCAAGATTGGCGATCTTTTACAGAAGCTCGAAATTTAGCACGGACTTCAAAGCAAGATGATTATAACAGTTTCCGCAACGAAACTTTGTCTAGAAACCTGGCGAGAAATACAAAGAGATTCTGGTCACACGTGAAGTATGTTAGCGGCAAGAAACAATCAATGCCTTCTCTGACCGATAGCGATGGAGATACTATCGCAGACAGTGTTGCCAAAGCAGAGTTACTAAACACAGCCTTCCGAAATGCCTTCACAAAAGAAGAGAAGTAAATATTCCAGAATTCGAATCGAGAACAGCTGCCAACATGAGTAACGTAGAAGTAAATATCCTCGGAGTAGTCAAGCAACTAAAATCACCTAATAAAAGCAAGTCTTCTGGTCCAGACTGTATACCATTTAGGTTCTTTTCATAGTATGCTGATGCATTAGCTCCATACTTGACAATCATATATAACCGTTGGCTCGACGAAAGATCCATACCCAAAGACTGGAAAGTTGCACAGGTCCCACCAGTATTCAAGAAAGGTAGTAGGAGTAATCCAATTAATTACAGGCCCATATCATTAACGTCGATATGCAGCAGGATTCTGGAACATATATTGTGTTCGAACATTATGAATTATCTTGAAGAAACCTGTCTATTGACACACAGTCACCATGGGTCTAGAAAACATAGTTCTTGTGGAACACAACTAGCTCTTTATTCGCGTGAAGAGTTGATTGCTATTGACAAGGGATTACAGATCGATTCCGTATTTCTGGATTTCCAGAAGGCTTTTGACACTATATCACACAAGTGGATTGTAGTGAAATTGCGTGCTTATGGAATATCGTCTCAGTTATGTGACTGGATTTGTGACTTCCTGTCAGAGAGGTCACAGTTCGTAGTAACTGTCAGAAAGTCATCAAGTAAAACAGAAGTGATTTCTGGTGTTCCCCAAGGTAATGTTATGGGCCCTTTGCTGTTCCTTATCTGTATAAACGATTTGGGAGACAATCTGAGTAGCAGTCTGAGGTTGTTTTCAAATGACTCTGTCGTTTATCGACTAAATAAGTTACCAGAAGATAAAAAAAATTGCAAAACGATTCAGAAAAGATATCGGAATGGTGCGAAAATTGGCAGGTGACTCTAAATAACGAAAAGTTTGAGGTCATCCACATGAGTAGATTAGATTCGATTAGATTAGTTTTCGTTCCATAGATCCGTGCTGAGGAGATCCTCGTGGATGTGGAACATGTCAATTTTTTTTAAGCTGAAATAACAATACTAGTAGTATGAAAATATACAATACATCATTTGTTTCTATTAAAAAATTCGTCAATGGAGTAGAAGGAGTTGGCCACTAGTAAGTCTTTCAGGCTCCTTTTAAACTGATCTTTATTTGTAACTAAATTTTTTATGTTTACTGGCAAATTATTGAAGATGAGTGTTCCTGAGTAGTGGACCCCTTTTTGAACTAAAGTAAGTGCTTTTAAGTCCTTGTGCAGATCACAGATCATTTTTGTTCCTGGTATTGTATGTATGAACTGAGCTGTTTGTCGGACAAAGAGATATATTATTTAGGACAAATTTCATTAATGGGTAAATATACTGAGAGGCAGTAGTTAGTATACCCAGTTCTTTGAAGAGGTTTCTACAGGACGTCCATGAATTTACTCCACAAATAATACGTATTACATGCTTTTGGACTCTGAAAACTTTTGTTTGACTTGAAGAGTTACCCCAAAATATTATACCATATGACATTATGGAATGAAAGTAGGCAAAGTATGCAAGCTTTTTCATTTTTATGTCGCCTATGTCTGCTAACACTCGAATTGCAAATACAGATTTGTTAAGGCGTTCCTGCAGTTCTGTGGTGTGCTCTTCCCAACTGAATTTATTATCAAGTTGTAATCCCAGGAATTTAAGACTGTCAACCTCTTTTATCTGCTCTTCTTCGTATTTTATGCATATGCTGGGTGGAAACCTCTTACAGGTTCTGAATTGCATATAGTGAGTCTTTTCGAAGTTTAATGTCAGTGAGTTGGCTTTAAACCATTTATTAATATCCATGAAAATATCATTAGCAGATCTTTCTAGAACTACACTTGACATACTATTTATTGCAATACTTGTGCCATCTGCAAACTAAACGAACTCTGCTTCTGGCAGTGTAACTGATGAGAGATCATTAATGTACACAAGAAAAAGCAATGGCCCTAAGATGGATCCCTGTGGGACACCACATGTAATTTCTTCCCATTCTGATGATGACTGATGACTTAATTCACTAGTCCCTTGCACTGACACCCTTTGTTTCCTGTTAGTGAGGTATGACTTGAACCATTTTGCAGCACTGCCCGTGACACCATAGAATTCTAATTTACTTAAAAGGATGTTGTGGTTCACACAATCAAATGCCTTTGACAAATCACAGAAAATACCTGCTGCTTGTAATTTGTTATTTAATGAATTAAGTACATTTTCACTGTAGATGTAAATAGCCTTCTCGATATCAGAACCCTTCAGAAATCCAAACTGTGTTCTTGATAATATGTTATTTGTGGTCAGATGGTTGAGCAGCTGCCAGTACATTACTTTTTCTAAAATTTTTGAGAATGCTGGCAAAAGTGAAATCGGTCTGTAGTTTGATGGTATCTCTTTCTCCCCTTTCTTGAATAGAGGCTTAACATCTGCATATTTTAGCCAGTCAGGAAATGTCCCAGTTATAATTGACTGGTTACACAAGTAACTTAGAATTGTACTAAACTCACAAGAACATGCCTTAATTAACTTTGTTGATATTTCATCGTACCCACTAGAATGCTTTGTTTTTAAAGATTTTATTATGGACGTTATTTCTTTTGGTGAAGTGAGTGATATATTCATGTACTTGAAGCTATTTGTGAAGGCTAGTTTCAGATATTCAAGGGCATTATTTACTGATCCTGAAAGTCCCATTCTATCAGTAACGGATATAAAGTACTTGTCAAATAGATTTGCCACACTATGCCCATCAGTTACTAATGTGTCATCTACCCTATTTGCTCCTGTTCCTTTCTGGTACTACCAGTCTGCTCTTTCACTATATCCCATATTGTTTTTATTTTGTTCCCTGACATTGCTATCTTCTTCTCGTAGTGCATTTGTTTAGACATCTGAATTACTTTTTTTAATGATTTACAGTATTCCTTGTATTTAGCTAAATCATCAGCATTGGAGCTATTCTTGGTCGACAGATACATTTTCCTTTTTGTCTTACAGGAAATCTTTATTCCTTGTGTAATCCATTGTTTTATTATAGACTTCTGTTTAATTTGAGTAACTTGTAGAGGAAAACAGTTTTCAAACATGGTACTGACATTGTTCATGAATGTTTTATATTTTTCATTCATGTCATGAGCACTATAAACATCTTTCCGGTTCATATCTTTGAGCAGTTTTCTAAAACACTCAATTTTTGGTTGATTGACTACTCTCCTGTACTCAGATTTAGCAGTCTTGATAATCTGCTTAGAATTTACATCTAAAACAAGGAGCTGCATGTCATAATCTGATAGTCCATTTATAACAGGTTTTATGATATGATTTTGTTCCTTTGATTTGTCTATAAAAATGTTATCAATGGCTGTCCTTGAGGATTTAGTGATCCTGGTTGGAAAGTTTACAATGTGAGTTAGATTGAAAGACAACATTACTAACTTCAGTGAATGTTTACTGGAAGACTGCATTAGAAAATCTGTATTAAAGTCACCAGCAATCAAAATTTATTTGTTTCTTTCTGTTAAATAACCCAAAAGAGCTTCTAGATGATCTAAGAATAGATTATAATTTCCTGAAGGTGCTCGGTAAATAGTTATTATTGTATAGGATCTGTTATGGAATTCTACTTCTGTTGCACATGCTTCTAGATGCTGCTCTAAACAGAATTTATTAATGTCGTTATTCTTGAATTTATGGCAGTTTTTGATAAATGTGGCAACTCCTCCTCCATCCATATCTACTGTGCAGAAGTAGGAAGCTAGCTTAAATCCTGAAATGTCTAACATATCTATATCAGTGGTCACTTGATGTTCAGAGAGGCAGATTATGTCAATTTGGTTAGATGAATTCATTTCATCGATACAAATGAGTAGTTCATCAACTTTATTTCTAAGTCCCGGAATGTTCTGGTGTAATAAAGATAACTGATAGTGCATACTAATGGGATTGAAACTGCTTTGGCGAAGATGAACTGGCAGTTTCTGATTACTTTCTGTTAAACACTGTTTAAATGGAGGCTGTATGATAAAATCTGACTCCTGTTCATCTGTTTTCTCAAACTGAGTGTGTCTGCCAATCTCTCTTAAAACCCGTTTTCTTTCCCCCTTCCCTATCCTAAAAAAGGCATCCCTCTGACACCTGTGACCACTGGTATTTTGCCACTTGTGCCAGTGTCCCCCCTTAAGTTTTCTGCAATCAATCAGACGGTTTTCCCTTCCCTTTCCTATTGAGGTGAAGGCCATCCCTAGTGTAGTCCCACCTATCGATAGCATCCACAGGAATCAAACCAATATGGGACCCTATATCCGTCCTAAGCAGCCACTCCAACTCCAAGTTCACCCTCCCTACGGAAGAGTTCAAATGAGGCCGATCATGGCGTATCAACACAGACACAAATCCCACACTCGTATGCTTCGTTGCTGATGCTATCTTCACCAGGTCACTCTCTATGGAATATTCAGAGTCTCTGCCAATGCTATTTCCCGGTCCACCCACTATAACCACGGCATCCTCCTTTGTGAAATCCTTGCATAAAGCACCTACATCCTCTGTTACCTGACCCAGATCTGCTCTAGGCTTGAAAAAGTTTGTGACCTGGTACTCTGGACCTAGATTTTCCTGCAGTAGTTCGCCAACACCTCTACCATGGGAACTACCTGACAACAGAACTTTCTTTCTCTTTACAAATTTCCCTACCTTTTTCAAGTCCTTGAAAGCTTGTTGTGCCCTTTCTACAGCTTCAGCTACATGAGGCTCATGCGATTCTGACTGAGGCAACAGGTCAAATCTATTTTCAAGATTTATGACAAAGCTGTCTGATGCTCTCCTTTGCCTGTTCCCCCCATTACCTGTTTGCACTTCCCACCTCAGTTCACCCTTCTCCCTCTTTAACCTGTCCAGATCCTCCCTTGCCTTGTCTAGGTCAGCTTGAAGAGCTGCAATTTTCCCTTCCTGTTCCAGTATTTTCCTATCTCTACTGCAGATCCTACAATACCACTGGTGAGCCTCATTTATGTCCCCATTTCCCACGTCACTACATTCGCCCCAATGAAAGAAACTACAGCACCCATCACACCATACCCCGGAACTAACGATCCTACGGCATGTCACACACTTCTCACTCGTGGTAAAAACAGAAATCGTATAAGCTGATTTAAGTAGTGACTAAAACGTAAACAAAGGACCCTAGAAACTATTCAGGGAGATATAAATAAATTGAAAGAGTACTGAATAAAAAACCTGGTGATTACATATAACTCGCTGTTTACTTACGATACGTGCGCGTGAAATTAAGCCTAAAATCCGTTCTATAGGCGCGAGAAGGAAAATAAACTTCTTACCCCGTTTAATCTTCTTTAGGATTTGGGCTGGACATCATTAAAAGAAAGGCGGTTTTCGTTGCGACAGAATCTTCTCACGAAATTCCAATCACCAACTTTCTCCTCCGAATGCGAAAACATTTTGTTGACACCAACCTACATTGGGAGAAACGATCACCAAGATAAAATAAGGGAAATCAGAGCACGTACGGAAATATATAGGTGTTCTTTCTTTCCACGCTCTATACGAGATTGGAATAATAGAGAATTGTGAAGGTGGTTCGATGAACCCTCTGCTAGGCACTTAAATGTGATTTGCAGAGTATCCATGCAGATGTAGGTGTAGATGTACCTATGTATCAAGTCTGGATTATTATTGCTGAAGATCTGAACATGGATAGCAATCATCCACTTGATGATATTAATGAAGTGCTGAAGTTGTTGGAAATTTTTGTTTATTATAGTTACTTCAAGTCTGGTAACTCTTTTCTGTATTCAAAAACAGGGGCTAGCTGTGAGTTCTCCACTGTCTCACTGCCCAAAAATAATTTTTCTAAGTCTGAACACGATTTTGTGCAACACTTACCTTATTGTGTAGATATCCTTGATTGGTTTTGTTATGTTGATGAAGTTCTCCTAATCTATAACGTTACCAGTGGATTTTGTAGTTCTCTAGTTGACCACTTGAATTCACAACAATCTGGTATTCAATATGTAGTTGAACACAGTGTTAATAGCACATTCCCTTTCCCTGACATCTTAATTACATTAAAAAAAAAGTATTTTTGTTTTTAATATTTACCAAAAGCCGTCAGCCACTGACACCATGCTCCATTGTTCTTCAAATGTGAAATGTAGAAGGACTGCCTTCTGTTCGCCTCTCGTGGAAAAACAATTTATTAAGGCAATATTGTAGCTTAAATAAGTGCCACGCAGAAACAGCCAAGCGGTCTAAGGCGCTGCAGTCATGGACTGTGCGGCTGGTCCCCGCGGAGGTTCGAGTCCTCCCTCGGGCATGGGTATGTATGTTTGTCCTTAGGATACTTTAGGTTAAGTAGTGTGTAAGCTTAGGGACTGATGACCTTAGCAGTTAAGGCCCATAGGATTTCACAAACATTTGAACATTTTTCTTAAATAAGTAAATTATTATCTATTGTGACCTACATATTGAAGGTTTCGATTTTACTTGTGTAGTTGTCGTGAAAAGATAATTGTTCTACAGTGCAAGCCTGTGGCGTTGGTTTGTTTTCCTTATTGACTGCAGTAACTTATGTGATTATTCTATAATTTCTGGGTAGTGCCTGTGTAGCTTTATTGAGAAGAGTATCGTACGTGCATAGTTTGCATTTGGTACATGTTTTCTGTGTTTCTATACAACCATAAAGTTAATTTTCCATATCTGTCCAGTAAAGTCGTTAAGTGGTGTTTCTGTTTCCATTAGAATATTTATACATTAATTCAGTAATAGTGCCTGTTCAAATTTGTCGTTAGACAGTATTGAGCCTCTTCAGTTTCTTACTCGGTTTCATGATTTCCACCACCATAACCTACGCCAGCAATTAACCTTGCGCTGTTTACATTCGCCTGCTGCTACATTCGCTTGACGTTCAGAAGTTCTCTGCTCATCTCACCGCAAGCGAAGTTACTTTCTGCTAATTATTAATTAGTGTAGGAGAATTGTTTGTAGAGTAATTTGTATTGTTTGTATTTGTGTTGTTTGTTTGTTGTGTAATTTGTATTCTTTAATCTGCTGTCATGTGTGACAAATGTGGATGTTGCCGTAGATTAATGACCACGAGAGTGAAATGTCAGGATTGTGGGTTGGTATTTCACTGGCGAGTTTGTAGCGAGGAAGCTGTTATAGTGCCAGATGAGGCTAGCCAATGGAGTTGTAGATTATCTAGCTGTGACAAGAAAATCGTGGAACAGGGAAAAAAGATATGTGCCCTTCAGGTTGAACTAGAAATGGTGTACTTTGAATTAGACGGATTGAAGGGGGAGAGAGACAGTGGGAGCTGGGAACAGGTAACAAGTCGTAGTCAGAAATCACTTTTCAGATTCCATTGAGCAGTCAGTTTGATTTGTTACCTGGAGTAGGAGAGCCTCAAACAGTTTTTGAGCAAAATAGGGTGCAGCAGACTCGTAGTAACAATTGTAATGCTAGGTCGGGAGTAAAGTCAAGCAGAAAGAAAAGAGTCCTGCTGTTAGGTAGAAGTCACGGGAGATGTGTAGGCCAGCTGCTACAGGATAGGCTAGGAGTCGAGTACCAGTTCACAAGCATTATGAAACCTAGTGCTAATAAGCTTAGCCAGGTTACAGAAAACTTAGGGGCCTTGTGCAAAGATTTTGATGGTGAGGACCATGTTCTTATAATAGGAGGGGCAGGAAACAGCCTGGCTAGCAATTCCGACTATAGTATTAGGTGTGACATGGATGTAATAGGTGCAGCAACAGCTCACACTCATGTGGGGTTTCTGGATGTTTTGCAGCGCCATGACCAGCCCTGGGCTAATGCGGCTGTCAACCGTGTAAACAGAGAGCCGGGGGTTACTGTTTGCAGAAACTAAATCTCATATCTGTGCTGTGCCTGTTGATGCAATTGGGAAGTGGTGTTACACTAGTCAAGGCCTGCACCAGAATAAGAGAGGGAAGGATAGATAGTTTGATCTTCTCGCAGAAAATGTAAGGGGGGCACATGCACACAAGACAAAATACCTATGATTACTGGAGTCAGAGGGACACATTTTTTAGGTTAGAGTCAGGTTACAAACAGAGAGTATTGAAAGAGATTAAAACAAAACAGTGCCATAATGTCTGTAGCAGTATCCAAGGAAATAAAATTTGTGTGTTTCATCAGAACATTACAAGACTGAAAAATAAGGTAGATGAGCTTCTTGTACACCTAGAAAATGGGGTAAATTCTGAAGGTATAGATGTTTTGCGTCTCTCTGAACACCATGTAACCGCAGGGATGGAGAAGTTAAATTTAAGCGATTACAGATTAGCATCTTATTCATGTAGAGTCAACATGGATAAAGGAGGAGTTGCGACTTATATAAAAATTGGACACAAAGTCTAAAATATTGAAACAAAAGTTATATGTAGATCAGATCCTTGAAGCATGTGCTTGTGAGTTGCTACTGCAATATACTTCTATAATAGTTTTAACAATATACAGATCCCATCAAGGTAACTTTCAGCTATTTGTGAAAAATCTTGAGGTATTATTGAGCTACCTGTCAGACAAAAAGAAGCTGTTAGTGGTTTCTGGTGACTTTAATGTAGATTTCTTAAAAGATACGGATAGGAAAAATGAGCTAGAATCTTTGTTTGATTGTTTCAGTCTAGTATCTGTTGTAAATTTTCCAACTTGTGTGCAGCAGGTTAGTAGGTAACTTATCGATAACATTTTCATAGACAATGCTCAGGCAGAAATAATTAATGTGTACCCAGTTGTTAATGGGCTATCTGATGATGATGCACAGTTAATAGACATAACACATATAGCACCTTACAGGATTCAGGCACCTTCATACAAAGCAGGGAGGCTTATTAATGTGAACAGGATACAGAGCTTTAAGTGCAGCCTAGAAGAGGTAGAATGTGATGAAGTATACACAGAAAATGATGCTGATGCCAAATTCAATTTATTCCACCGTAAATTTGTCTCAACATTTGAGAGTTGCTTTCCTGAAACATTATCCAAAAAAGCCATTTCAAAGTCAAGTAAGCCATGGATTACTAAGGGAATTAAGATATCGTGTAAGAGGAAGAGGGAAATATATGGACAGGCCAGAACAAATCAGGATCTGACGTTACTAGCTTACTACAAAAGGTACTGTAATATTTTAAGGAAAGTCATTAAGAAGTCGAGAAGCTTATGTGTTCTGACAGAAATTAATAATGCAGATAATAAGATTAAAACTATATGGAATATTGCCAATGGGAGATGGTGCAACCTGATGTGCACAGCATACCATAGCAATAAAGCTAAATGATGATGTGAGTGATAATTCAAAAGTTGCAAGTATTTTTAACAAGCACTTTCTGAATGTAGCAGCAAAAATAGGGTTAAAGGGTTCAGCTGAAGAAGCAAAAAGATATGTTAAAATGTCATCTTTAGAAATAGCACCAACATCCCCCAGTGAAATTAAGGGAATTATAAATATACTGAAAAACAAGAGCTCATGTGGCGTTGGTGGAGTCTCTAACAGAATTTTGAAGTGTTGTTGTAATTTAATAAGTGGAGTCCTTAGCGCTATATGTAATGCTTTGCTGGCATAGGGAATTTTTCCAGACTGATTGAAACACGCAATTGTCAAACCTCTTCATAAGAAAGGGGACAAGAGTGACTTAAATAATTATAGACCAGTCTCATTGCTGACTTCATTTTCTAAAAATTCGAAAAAGTTATGTATTCAAGAGTAGTCTCACATTTAAGTGAAAATAATTTTCTCAGCATGTCACAGTTCGGAGTCTGGAAGGTTTACTCGACTGAGAATGCTATCTACACATTTACCCATCAAATAGTACAAGCCCTAAATAACAAATTATCGCCAGTTGGTATTTTTGTGATCTCTCCAAGGCGTTTGACTGTGTGGATCATGTCACACTCTTAGAAAAACTCAGGTTTTATGGAATTGAAGGCTATACACACAGCTGGTTTGATTCATACTTCATGAACAGAAAGCAAAATGCTGTGCTGAATAGCACAAATAATGTCGAGAGGGTGGTAAATTCTAGTGAATGGGGAGTTATCACAAAGGGAGTCCCACAGGGTTCAATTTTAGGTCCTCTGCTGTTCCTTATTCATATGACTGACTTGCCACTTAACGTTCAGCAAGCGGAACTAGTGCTTTTTGCAGATGACACGAGTGTTATAATACATCCCATTCCAGAAAAAGCATCTGAAGATATTGTTAAGGATGTCTTTCAAAGAATTATTAAGTGTTTCTCAGAAAATGGACTCTCCCTTAATTTCGAAAAACTCACTATATCCAGTTCTGTACACCAATACTGTCATACTGACAATTGATGTAGCATATGAACAGGGCTCAGTTAACAGGGTAGATTGCTCCAAATTTTTAGCTGCTCACATTGATGACAATTTGAACTGGAAGAAGCATAATACTGAGCTTCTCAAAGAACTAAGTTCAGCTTGTTTCGATCCTCGTATAATCGCTAGTCTTGGTAATAGACAGATCAGCCTCCTAACGTACTTTGCACATTTCCACTCAAAAATATCATGTGGTATAGTTTTCTGGGGTAACTCACCACTTAGTCAAAAAGTATTGATTGCACAAAAGAGAGCAGTGAGAATAATTAGTGGTGTTCACCCAAGAACGTCATGTAGCCACCTTTTCAAGAAGTTAGGTATTTTAATTGCACCATCAGAGTACATATATTCGCTAATGAAATTTGTTACAAATAATCCATCTCAGTTCGTGAAGAACAGTGATGTTCATACGTACAACACTACAGGGAAAAATGACCTTTCCTATCCGTTATTGAAGGCGCCAGTTGCTCGTAAAGGAGTACATTATCCAGCAACAAAAGTCTTTGATCATTTGCCCAACCACATAAAGTGTCTGGCAGGTAGCAGATCTACTTTTAAATCTAGCTTAAAATCATTTCTTTTGGACAACTCCTTCTACTCCATGGACGAGTTTCTGTTTCAGAAATAGTAAAAAAATGTAGTTGCATGTGTAGAACAAAAAATTTCAGTAATATTAATATTAGCTCTATTTATGTAATCTGATTTGTTCCACATCATATCGATAAAATAACCGGGAAAATGATCTATGGAACATGACATAACTAAAACTAAACTAAACTAAAACCACCACCTCCATCAGGTCCCCCTAACTTACCATCTCTCAACTGTGAGTACAAGGTGATACAATGTACTGCATATGTTAATGGTTGTGATGTAAATTTGGTTCACAATATTAGTGTAGAATTATTGAACAAGACAACTGCTCCACATTTTCTTCCACTTTATCACTAGTTAAGCAGAACAATAACAACCAGAACAACCATCGAATACCTTACTATGACTCCTTTTCAGAAAGAACGGGTAAACATCTAAAAAAGAATAAAATCCTGCAGAATGTAGGTGACAAATGTAGTCATATTGAATATTCACTCAGCTATCTGTATAAGAACCCAGGATTATATTCAGATTCCAGTGACAACTGTTTTCACAAGTACATTGCCAAAATGGTGCAGGTTTCGACATTCACTTTAAAGAACATCTCAATCTGAACAGTTCGAAGTCCATATTAACATCTCACTTACGTAATAGTCAACGTTCTACTTCAGATCTCCACAATGTTTTGGAAATATTGCATAAAGAGAGAGCAAGAGTGAGGTTTTAAATCTGCCTGAGAAGATATACACTGAGCAGCCAGAACATTATGACCATCGACCTACTATCGATATAAACCCGTCCAGGCGATAGCAACGGCACCTGGCGAGGAATAACTGCTAGTCTAACATACACATAGTGCATATAGCATCAGTGAACATGCTGTCCGTGTGTAGAATGGGGAAGGCATGCAATCTATATGAGTTTGGCTGAGGGCAGATGGTAATGGGTTGGAGGCTTGGCATGCGCATTTCAGAAACTGCACAACTTGTTGGGTGTTCAGGGAGTGCTGTGATGAGTGTCTTTAACATGTGATGAAACCAAGTCCAGACATTGTGGGGTTGGGCAGCCACTCCTCATTACAGATGTCAGACATCGTAGGCTGGACAGACTTGTAAAAGAGGACAGGCAGCGAACTGTGGTGGAACTAATTTGAGAGTTAAATGCTGGGCAGAGCAAAAGTGTGTCTGAACACACAGTGCACCAGATACTCCTAACGATGGTCCTGCATAGCCAGCGACCCATTCATGTGCGAATGTTAACCCCATATCAGCATCTACGGCTGAAATGGGCACATGACCATCAGCACTGGACGTTGATGCAGTGGCAGAGCACTGCATGATCTGAAGATTCCCTATACCTTCTTCACCATGCCAACAGAAGGCTGCGAATCTGTCGTCTTGCAGGGGAACAGCTCCTTGACACCCATGCTGCAGGACAGAGACAAGCTGGTGGAATCTCCACTATGCTTTGGGGAACATTCACATTGACATCCATGGGTGCAATGGAGTTAGTCTAAAGCACCATGACGGCCAAGGAGTATCATACACTGATTGCAAGACTATGTACATCTCTTCATGGTGACCATGTCTCCTGACGGCAGTGGGAGTCTCCAGCAAGATAACCCGCCATGCCACAAGGCCAGGAGTGTGATGCAGTTTTTCGAGGAACACAGTGGTGAGTTCCAGTTGATGTGCTGGCCCTTCAACTCGCCAGATATGAACCAGATCGAACGCATCTGGTGTGTAACTGAATGTAATGTGAGAGCTCATTGCCCCCTTCTCTGGAATTAAAGGGAATTAGCTGATTTGTGTATGCAAATGTGGTACCAACTCCATCCAGCGACCTACCAAGGACTCATTGCTTTCATGCCACAATGCACTGCTGTTATCCATGCCAACAGTGGACATACTGGCTCTCCCTTAGGTAGGTGGTCATAATGTTCTGGCTGATCAGTGTATATAATGAAGTCCATAAGACAGGCCCTCTCTCAAAAACTAAACAGGATTAAGACATGGAGTTTTATTGGCCAACGCTGACTACTTGAACTTTTGAAGCAAGGGGTCTCGGCATAAACTACTTGGATGGCTTATTACAGGATTTTTATTTTATGTTAATATCCAAGTTTACTGCCACTGCCAGATATATGTACCTCATTATGATTCATTTACTGTGTATACTGTTTTAATGTTATAGAAATCAGTAGAAAGATTGAAAAACTTTTCACCTTAGTAACATTATTATGCGTATTATGTATCACCCACATTCTATTCTAGCATAATACAGATTGCCGAATGTAATGGTTTGTGTGGCGACTGCAATTCCTCAACAGAGCACTAGCAGCATGCTTCTCTTATCTTCCATGTTGCCTGTATCAGTTCGGTTTCCTCAATTGTCTACATAGCCAGATGGCAGCCACTGCACTTACTCCAGCAATACACTGGAAACCTTGTTGTTTCTGTTGTCAGCCACTGTAATTACTATCATCACAAAGAGTGTTGGATTCTGATAAGTTTGACCTTCAATAAAATCTTCTTCCTTTCCATCATTGGTGGCCACCAGCAACACGTTAAAAACAATTTTATTCAGTGTATTTTATACATTAACTTCATTAATTTCAGTCATTAAATTTATTTATTTTTATTCTTCAGTCATTCCAGGACCCATATTTTCTTGGATAACATTTACGCGGGCATTGTCCCTTGCTTTCTATAGGCCCACTGGAAAATATTTTAATCAGACAAATTATGACAGGTGATTGTGATTTTAACACAGCTCAGCCCTGTTTTTTTCAATTGTTCCACCTTACATTGGACTGTTCTATCTCTTTTTTATTTTAGTTACCGCTCCCCTGTATTTTTGTCAAGGATCAGTTTCTGATTCCTTTGCCATTCCTTTCCTTTGATAGACTGGGCATTTGTCATTGATGATGGATTGTACCAATTGAAGAAGCTGTGAACTTTGCCAACTATTACTCTGTGACATTCTGTGATAGCACCCTACACCATAAGATATAGCATTGTAGATAACAATATTTTGGCATGAAATTACGAATTTTATTTATTACATATGAATAGGTCTGTTCTTTACAAAGCTTATGCAATTCATACCTAGTTTCCTAACCAGATGCATACTATTTTCTTCCTGATTTAAATGAATTCACTAAGTACTTGGAAAATATTTCAGGTAACTTCATTTCCCCATTATCAAAGCATTTATTTATAAACATCTCTGTACTGATATACATCAGAAGATCCTAATATTTTCTATTATATTAATTTTATTTAATCAAATAAACTTTTTCTCAATTATTAAGACAGGAAGAAAGAATTTCACCAGAAAGTATCATTTTAAAAATTTGATCCCTCAACAAAAATTTTTAATTTATCGTTAAATTTAACTGAAACATTCATAGCATTACAATTATACCTTTGTCTACTCTGATTGACACAATCATGAATCAATATTTGCCTAATATGTTAACTATAATTTTACATAACGAATTTAGAACCCTATTAGGGCCAATGTCATTTAATGGTACAAAATTTATATTGAGTTCAGTTTTCATTATAATACATTTAATAATTTTGTAAGACTATTCTCATGCACTTTTATGAGAATCAGTCTCTTAGTATTAACATTTGCAGCCACAACATGATTAAGATGTACATTACCTGGATAAGTTAATCACACTAACCTAAATTTTTCTGTTGTTTTCTTAATTTTTTATATAGAAATTGCATTGCTTTTACCAATTTAATTAGCATAAAACATAAAACGTTATAATTTGAGCAGTATAATCAATATTTTTAGTTTCAGATCTTGCAGGGAGACTTTAATGTGGATGATATCAAGGAGGTATTCAGTGAGCAGAATAAAGGGTTGCAGTTAACTAAAAAAATTTGGTTATATTAAAACAGCATTGGAATTAATGAATCAACTTTGTATTGAACAAGAATCATGTTAGTGTAGTCAGTTTTGACCTGGAAGTTCAGTAAATGTGTCTTTATTCTACAATACTAATTAAATCTAAAAAGAGACACATTGCAATTATTAATGTGACTTAATGATGAAGTTGCAAATAAGGCCATATAAAGCCAGTATGAAAACTGGCAACCTTTTTACTATCAGTTAAACTCTGATCACATTTTTAAGTTCATATAGTGGAAATAAAACACCACATTTTCACTGAAAACATACAGCTAAATATATCTGAAAATGCAAACAGATCTTCAGTGACACACTCTTATTATAAGTTATTTAGATATTATAACAGAAAGATATAACTGAAATAAATATAGAAAATAGCTGTTTAAAGATGTATCTTACCATACAAATCATATAATCCTTGAATATAATTAATAACACATTGAGCAAACTACATAAACATTGATCACGTAATATCTCACCTTGACATTAATCAAAAGACTTTGATGAAGGATAACCTATTTTTAAAGGAAAATATCTAACAAATTTTGATAAAAGAAAAAGTATAAATCACATACAATCTGTAAATCTGTCAATAGCTAACGTAATTGAAGAAAACAAATTAAGAGAAATACTGAACATATTAATAAGATTTTCTAAATGAAATGTGAAGCAATGCACTGATATGAGAAATAGGAAAAATTTAATCAGTCTAAGAGTAAACCTCTGAAAACAGCAACAAGTAACAAACCATTTAGACCTAAGGAAACATAACAACCCATGACATAAAAAGAAAATCTGGAATAAATATTATCATCTGCAGTCAGTGAATAATAAAATACATGGAAAGAATTGGATGCTGTGAAATACGTCAGGAGAAATACAGAAAAATTAAATGATTAATTCATCTTAAATATACCATCTCAAAAATTAAATCCTTTGAATAAAAACAAGCTAAAAATGTATTCCACATGTAGATCTTCTAGAAACATTAAAACAAACAAACTTTAACGGTATTAATGTTTATAGGAGAAAAATTATGCATTATTGAACCTTCAAATATAAATAAGAATTCCTTAAACAATATGTGAGGTATTCCATTAAAAATAATAAGTTTTGGATAAACATATGGGTACAGTTCTCCTTATTAAACCAGATTGCCCTTATGTAGCAAGAGAAATAATCTGTTTTAAATAAAATTCAAAATTAGCACCTAGACCAGCTATAAATATAGGTATACCACCAAATAGAAGAATGAAGCAAAGCTGATACAGTGGAAGGAAGAGCCATAGACGCCGAAAATCGAGAAGAAGCAGTATTTTGAGTTCTCTTAGCTACAACTACCAAACCAATCTGTTTTATAATTAACTTAATTTCAAAAGAGTTTGAAATAAATTCACAATTATAAAACTAGTTTCAGCTACAAAAATTTAATATTCAGGTAACAGATTAAACTATTAACATAATCAATTCGATTATACAGCACAGTTCTTATACCTGCATTACAAGAATATGTAATTATTACAATTAAAAAGAAACTGAACAATAGCTACCCAATCCTAAACATATCAACCCAGTAAAATACTAATTAAATTTGGAATAATAATTAAAAATCTCTTTGAAAGAATAAATATGAAAGCTATAACGTTGAAACAGACACACAATCCTCTCTATAACAAAAAACTAAGAAGGTTTTGGAAGATATAATAATAAAAAAATATTAATTCCAAAAGTCATCACTACTGTAGAACAATTTAAATTATGAAATTTTCACTCATCAAAAACCATATAATTAATTATTATACAGTAATTGCATAAAATAAAAATCAGTGTATACCATCCCTCAATTCAAATATTATTTTTTCTATAAAGTGAAATCTGAAAACTGTTAATTGTTGCTGAAGATTGTCTTTAAAAATCTTAGTGAAATAACTTCTATCTATTTTCGGTTGACCACAGTAATGCAGTTAACTATGAATTATATTATTTGCAAACTATGGTCAGTTATACTGCATTTAGAATATTACATAATGCAATCTTTATGTAAGGTGGAGAGAGGCATTGAGATTCGCATTGGCCTGCATAGCACCTATTTAGCATCTGTACTAATACTTACTGCAAGAGAAATACTTTACTGTTATATTAATTAATATTTTCGTTGACTCTACACAGAATAACTCTTTACTGTTCACAAAAATATTATAAGTGCCTATGTTAGTCCAGTCCATGTCTCAAGTTGGACTTTAAGTCAGAATTCAATAAGAAAAAGATTAAAAATTATACTGCTCAGCTTTTATGCTGTTCTGAAAATGGAAGATCTTAATTTAAATCCAGCAACGATGCTTGAACAGCTAAAAATGCTAAACACTGAACAATAGTAATGAATTTGACATGTAAGGACATTTAAAGTACTTAAATAATTCCAACTAGTGCTCTATGATTATATATTGAGGTATTTAACAATTTTACATACACTTGATTATTCAAACAGATTAAGTTTGGCCATTAATATCGAAAGCAAACAGAAGAGAGAGTGAAGCCTATAATGGCGCTCTTTTTTTAACAATGAAAAATTAACATGACCTCAAATATTATTATTATGACACATATTTTAGCATATAATTATTGTTTTATAATTACATTAATTACCAAAATTAATTTCTGATCAATAAAGTACATGTTACATTTCCAACACACAATGATTCTTGTGTTTTGTGAATGTTTCTCATTAAAAGGTTCATGATATTGTTTGTTATTCATCGTTCGTGAGAGGATGTTATATAACCCATGGCATGCTATGAGCTCACATATTGAAAGTTTGTGAGTAGCATGCCACAAAACACATACTTGTTTATCATTTCAGTTCATTTTTTATACACAGTTTATAAGTTCTCTGCACAAGTTTGTTGTATGACTTCACACAAATTGTCACCAGACGTGAGTACCTACATAGTAAAAAATTCTGTATGTAGAAGTACACTAATGAGCAAATATATGCACTTCTTTCTGTCAGAAGTACTTTGTCGTATTTTGTGTTATTTTGGGATCGACACAACATTTGGGATGGTCTGCGTTATTCAGTCCTAGAAAAATCTAACTTCTGCTCCCTCATCTGGACAAAGGTCGCTGGGAAACTAAGGAAAACTAGGATGGAGTATTGGATTACCCCTTTTCAATTTCACTTTAAAATATTTGTGACACACAAGATGTTAAACGGCATTTACCGTACAATGTTAGTTTTGTTTAAAATCGTGTCCATAGTGAAATTCGATCTACTGTTCATATTTCACTTCACACAAAAGTTCGTGTTACACATTCAGTTTTATATCAGTCGTTCATATAGTGCTTCAAAATTATTAAAAGCCATTTTAGAGCCAAACTTATAGAATTCTGGATTATAAACATGTGGCCTCAATAAATTGATTTATGTGAAAAAGAAGTCGTTTCTTGGGACCACTGCCGAAGACTTTGCACTCCGTTGCCTCGCTTCATGCCAGGAACATGCCGCAGTCAGGTAGGTAGCACCTGGCACAACAGGAGTCATGTGTCATCTCACAGTCCCAGCGCTGCATCTGTGTGGCTGCAAACAACTCTGAGCATCCCCACCGGTGTCTCTTCATCATGGGTTGTTCGGCTGTTCGTCTTCGCTGGACAGCTCCTCAGCAGGTACACTCCTGGAAATGGAAAAAAGAACACATTGACACCGGTGTGTCAGACCCACCGTACTTGCTCCGGACACTGCGAGAGGGCTGTACAAGCAATGATCACACGCACGGCACAGCGGACACACCAGGAACCGCGGTGTTGGCCGTCGAATGGCGCTAGCTGCGCAGCATTTGTGCACCGCCGCCGTCAGTGTCAGCCAGTTTGCCGTGGCATACGGAGCTCCATCGCAGTCTTTAACACTGGTAGCATGCCGCGACAGCGTGGACGTGAACCGTATGTGCAGTTGACGGACTTTGAGCGTGGGCGTATAGTGGGCATACGGGAGGCCGGGTGGACGTACCGCCGAATTGCTCAACACGTGGGGCGTGAGGTCTCCACAGTACATCGATGTTGTCGCCAGTGGTCGGCGGAAGGTGCACGTGCCCGTCGACCTGGGACCGGACCGCAGCGACGCACGGATGCACGCCAAGACCGTAGGATCCTACGCAGTGCTGTAGGGGACCGCACCGCCACTTCCCAGCAAATTAGGGACACTGTTGCTCCTGGGGTATCGGCGAGGACCATTCGCAACCGTCTCCATGAAGCTGGGATACGGTCCCGCACACCGTTAGGCCGTCTTCCGCTCACCACCTCCAGTGGTGTCGCGACAGGCGTGAATGGAGGGACGAATGGAGACATGTCGTCTTCAGCGATGAGAGTCGCTTCTGCCTTGGTGCCAATGATGGTCGTATGCGTGTTTGGCGCCGTGCAGGTGAGCGCCACAATCAGGACTGCATACGACCAAGGCACACAGGGCCAACACCCGGCATCATGGTGTCGGGAGCGATCTCCTACACTGGCCGTACACCACTGGTGATCGTCGAGGGGACACTGAATAGTGCACGGTACATCCAAACCGTCATCGAACCCATCGTTCTACCATTCCTAGACCGGCAAGGGAACTTGCTGTTCCAACAGGACAATGCACGTCCGCATGTATCCCGTGCCACCCAACGTGCTCTAGAAGGTGTAAGTCAACTACCCTGGCCAGCAAGATCTCCGGATCTGTCCCCCATTGAGCATGTTTGGGACTGGATGAAGCGTCGTCTCACGCGGTCTGCACGCCCAGCACGAACGCTGGTCCAACTGAGGCGCCAGGTGGAAATGGCATGGCAAGCCGTTCCACAGGACTACATCCAGCATCTCTACGATCGTCTCCATGGGAGAATAGCAGCCTGCATTGCTGCGAAAGGTGGATATACACTGTACTAGTGCCGACATTGTGCATGCTCTGTTGCCTGTGTCTATGTGCCTGTGGTTCTGTCAGTGTGATCATGTGATGTATCTGACCCCAGGAATGTGTCAATAAAGTTTCCCCTTCCTGGGACAATGAATTCACGGTGTTCTTATTTCAATTTCCAGGAGTGTATATGAAATAAATCTACAGCATCATTACATTTATGTTTTGCAGTGAACACATAGTGCATAGTGGGGCGATCACTCTGTTGTAGAAATAATTCAGAAGCCAAGATCGCTTAAATACTGTTTACTGGATAACTGGTTTCAACACACTGAAGGTGCGTCATCAGATCTGAATGTAGATAAACATTTATATCCAAATGGTTTATAAATGTTAATCTACATTCAGATCTGATGATGGCACCTTTATTGTGTTGAAACCAGTTATCCAGTAAACAGTATTTGAGCGATCTTGTATTTTGAATTATTTCTACAACATTTATGTTTACTAGTACAGGGTCTTTCCACAGGGAGGAGGCACGAAATGGTTAGTTTTTCTGTCAAGTGCAAAGTTATTTCTGTAGGGATTTGTCACTTCATTTTGTAGGTTTACTGTTGTTACATTTAATGTGACATTACCTAACCAGTTCGTCACAGAGTTTGCACCGACCTTTTTATTACGGACAGCGACGGTTATGTCACTAATAAGCACTTGGCGAGTGTCTGTTTCTCGGTGACAGACTGTTTATACACGCCGTTCTAATTACATTCGTCACGGTGACTACACATACTGTATTTAGCATCCCTCGCATGTGTGAAATTCAAATTGTTGCTTGCGGACAGCTACTATCCACCCTAAAAGCATTGACTGTGGTATATGGTCTTTTATGCCACTGTCCCTACACTTAGGTTGTATCTGTTTCAAACTTAGTTCATGCTTATTAGTGTCCACAATTCGTAACCGAATTTTACTGCTCATTCTCTCAGTCTCTTAACACTTTCACTATGAACTTTTGTGCTAACACTGACGTTATTGGAATGAGATTTTCACTCTGCAGCGGAGTGTGCACTGATATGAAACTTCGTGGCAGATTAAAACTGTGTGCTGGACCGAGACTCGAACTAGGGACCTTTGCCTTTCACAGGCATGTGCTCTACTGGAAGGTAGGAGACGAGATACTGGCAGAAGTAAAGCTGTGAGGACGAGGCTTGAGTCGTGCTTAGGTAGCTCAGTTGGTAGAGCACTTGCCTGCAAAACGCAAAGGTCCCCAGTTCGAGTCTCGGTCCGGCACACAGTTTTAAATTGACGTTATTGTTCGGGGTTGTTTGTTGCCTACAAAACGTTCAGTATCGCACATGCATCTTATCACTGTTCATAACCAGTCACAATTTTGTTATTTCACTGTTTAAGAGCTCGTTTATGAGTCCATAATAATATGTATTTACATATTCAGTCGTGTAGAGACTGTCTTTACTTGCATTGACATTTTAATATATATTTATATTCTCAGTATGAATATATTATATACATATATATGATGGCTATACAGCCCTCCATGTCAAATATTTGTCTCAAAGAGATTCTTATGACCTTCTGTGCAGACTCTGGCCTGACTTTACAATAGCATTTATATTTTATCTTAATTCTTTCTCGCTTTGTAATTTTATTTCTCACCTACTTAGGGCTGCAGTACATGTTCTCTACAGAGAAACAAGACACAAATATCGGTTATAAAAATACGGAAAAACAGATGTAACAGATGCTTCAAATAAGAAGCAGGCATGCCATGAAGGCGTTAGTCTGACTCTAACAAAAAAATATTACTGGCTCATATGGGCTCTGAGAGCACACAAGATAGCTTATGGTGTCTCAAAACTCTGTTCTTATTACTCTATGAAACTCCTTCCTACTATGTCATACGACAATAATCTCATGTTTTTCAGTAACGTAATTAATCAATTCGCTATACATTTAGCAAAAACACTATAACATAAAATATGACATTATTTGTTTTAAAGTTCCTTTCTAGCCTAACTTTTACTTTTTATGCGAGAATCGACTATGTTATTGCAAAACTTGTAGTAATTAAAACATTAAAACATCAGAAGATTTCATTCCCTATACAGGGTATACTGACAGGTTTATGTATTAAGGAATGTTATTCACTGACATTGCTTAGCGAAATAAGTATTCAAGAATTTACATACAAACTAGACACAAATACCATATACATAAAAAATTAAAAACGCTTATCAGTGCTATATACAAATATCAAGGTACTATTTACAAACAGTTCTCGCTGGACATATTTTTTCAGATCATTGTAAAGGTAGAGATTTTTTATTTTGCCAGCTTCCACATTGGCCAGTAGGCATCTGCTCCCATGTGGAATAAGATCTATTATGTATGATCTGGCATAAATTAATTGGTACTTTTTATTTCTCTTGTCTGACACTGAAAACTTGGAGTGTACTTTCAGTAACACCAAGTTGCATAGTTGTAACAATGTGTTATTCTTACTTATTTGCTTATTGCGTTTCATTTTTCTAGTTTGAGTACATCATGCCAAGTTATCAAATACACCCTCTTCTATCTCCTTTTTAGTTTTTACTAACTGAGGTAGCTTAGGTAGATGTGCTGACCATCTGTTGTCTCCTTCTTCCCCAATCACGAGCCCAGCTGGTGAATGGCCAGTTGCTGAGTGGGGTAAGTTGTTATGTATACTCTCAAATATTGGTAATACTCTGCCCACTTTGTATGTTGGTTGGGTACTTATGTCCATATGTCAGTTGTACAGAATAATTGCTTTTATTTCTTGTTATACTCTGATTGTTAGGCGGTGGTATTGGGTTTTGCTCCCACTAACGTGGGTATCGACTTTGCCCTTAATCATGTGTTTCCCTACCTTTGGAAATGCTGTTATAATTTACATTATATGGATCGTCATGCCTACGCTTCTTGTAGTGGTATTGGCCATTCTCGTTCGGTGACCTGCTGTTATGGTTGTAACCATTGCGTCTGCCATTAGCTTTATTGTTATGGTTTGGTGAATTATGCCTGTTTTAATGTCAGGAATGTTATTCACGACTATTTTCGTGACCGCTGTTCTCTTTGACATCTTTGTGTATTAAATCGATGGAGTCTGACACTGAGAAAAGATGTTCAAGTTTATGTTCTAGTAGATCAATTAATTGTTTCTTCACGTTATTCGGTAGCCATGCCTTCAGCAACCGAATTACGTCTCTGTTCGAGATAGGCTCATCCCAGTAACTGGTTTTGTTTATACACTTGCTCACAAGTATAACAGCTGTTAGCAGTTTGCATTGTCTGTAAGGTTGCGTCACCCAATACGTGCGAAATAATAAATTGTATGCTGGTAGTAAAATGTTTCTGAATCCCCTTATAAATACCACAGGGCGAACTGACTGTTTCTCGTCTGTGAACACTTCGAACTGGCGGTGCTTAATTTAACTTCCCTCCAACCTTACATCTTACTCGTTTAGTATGAAGCAAAATCTGTAACATGCCTGGTAATACACAAAAAATAAAAAACTACATGATTAACAGCCATGTGTGCCAGCCATACATACTGTAATATATTCAGATGTAGGTATCAACCTCAAAATCTGTAAAATGTAGATACCTAGTAACTGCTGGTGATGGACTGGATGCGTCTGGTAATTATATAAATAATCGAAGCCAGCAGAGGGCACTAAAGCTAGGGCACATGAGTAACCAGTATCATAAACTTAATAGTTAAAATGCAGTATACATAACCACTAATTAGTATTACTTCATAAGGCAAAATGAGCGTCTGACAATAAAACATGAACTGACACACAATATGTGGAATTAGATCCATATCTAAAATCCACATAAATAGTGTAAACAGTAATAATGGGAGCAACGTTTCAGGACATCTAATTCCCAAGGAGTCCATTCCCAACTGAATCACTGCTTGCACCCAGGCCAGTTGTTCTTGGACGGCAGATGCAAATACGAGTTTGTTACGATGTTCCTGGTGAACAGTGTGGTAACCCTCCCTTGTGATGGTGAAACATGATCGATGAACACAGTGCAATGCCACTAATCAGCAGTTCATGCTTCCCAGTCACGGCATCACTCGAAATGCAGTCCTTTGTGGTGTGGCGTTCACAGAAGCTCACAAAAAGGGTGTCGATTGGCTAGTCTGGTGGTGGACAATACAACCATATTCCTTTGTGGTACCTCAACATGGTCGATAGGAACCTTGATGACAAATGTGCCTTTCCTCACATTCCAACACTGGACATCTATCACATAGAAATGCCTCACAAATCTGGATGTTGTGTAATTTGACCACCAAGACAAATGGAGACCTGCAATGAGGACCCTTTGAGTTTTGTCAGGTGCAGTTCACACAAGCAGCGTCTCCATGTATGTCACAGTGAATACTTAACATCTGACACTGTTACTGCCCCTTATACACCTTACAAGGCCTGGTAACAACATTAGTCATGAACAGCACTGATCCACTTTGGTGACCATTCCACCTATCACAGGGAATTGCAAATATAATGATTTACATAATTCACCATGGTGTGTATGTGTACGAAGTTACTTTGACATCCAACCACATTTTCTTGCACTTCAATGTTTTCCGCCAGGCACTGTATAATTAAGCCTCCCTCCATAGCTGAGTGGTCAATGTAGCTGATTGCCATGCAGGGGACCTGGGTTCGATTCCCGATATTGCCAATGATTATTTCCTTGTTGGGGGGAGTAAAACAAATGCACTCAGCCTCGTGAGACCAACTCAGGAGCTGCTCAACCAATTAGTAGTGGTTCCAAGATCAAGAAACACGACAACGACCAGAAGAGTGGTGTGCTGACCGCAGACCATTCCAAACTTCATCCAGTGTCACCACTGGTAGGGGACAACATGTCAGTCAGTTGGGCCCAATTGGCCTATTTAGGACCACAAAATGGAACTTTACCTACCTTTAGTGTATAATTAACACATAAAATAATAACAGGGTATCTAATCCTAATATAATATTTAAGTTTCACAAGTTCATTAGAAGAGACACAAAAAATATCGAACTTCACCTTATAAATTCATAATTTAATCACAAAATTACATATTATTTTTTTAACCACTGATATTCACCTGTATCAGTTGTGTTGGTGTAGCTGCTGTCATGATTTATTCCCATACTAAACCAGATGTAAATTCAAAATTCGCTTGATAATTAAACCAGATTACTGCAGAAGAGAACGCTTAGTTAAATGAAACTAACATATAATACAAAGAGAAAGTCAACAAATAACTAAGAAATATTTTTGTGAATAAATATATACATTTAAATATTGACTTTGAATTAATTAGTTTACAAAATAATTAAGAAAAAGGAAGAATAAAATAGAATAAAAATAGACTATAATATCCATATGGCCACAACAACGTCTTTATTATATATAAATAGAGATAAATACTGAACTGATATTGGTTAGGTTAGGTTAGGTTAGTGTTTAACGTCCCGTCGACAACGAGGTCATTAGAGACGGAGCGCAAGCTCAGGTTAGGGAAGGATTGGGAAGGAAATCGGCCATGCCCTTTCAAAGGAACCGTCCCGGCATTTGCCTGAAACGATTTAGGGAAATCACGGAAAACTTAAATCAGGATGGCTGGAGACGGGATTGAACCGTCGTCCTCCCGAATGTGAGTCCAGTGTGCTACCACTGCGCCACCTCGCTCAGTGAACTGATATTGGAACAATTATTAATGAAGAGAGATGAAGTAATATAAATTAATATAATTCATACTTTGATATAATAAGTGTTAATGTATAGTTAAATGTGTTATATTAAATCATAATAATATTAATAAATTAGGTCGCTAAAATAGGTCAAAGAAATTTATAATTTTGTACTGTCTGGTAGGGCATTCCATTCTTCCATCAATGCAATTAGTATTTGCTTGATGGTCGCTGTGGATTAGTTGTATTGCAATACATTTCTGCAATGCCTCCCACATGTGCTCATTGGAATCTGATTTCGTAGAATGTGCAGGCCAGTCCAACAGCAGTATATCTCCTCATTCCAAGACCGCCTCTGCTTGGACTGTTCTAAGTTCTTGCTCATTGTCAGCATACCCGGGCAGCATGATGTCTCCTCACATCAAAACACCCGTGGTATCGATGCCATGTGGTAACTGGGGGGATGTTTAGGGGGGGGGGACTAAACAGCTAATGTCATCAGTCCTCATGTGGTAACTGAACTGTTTTGTGTAAATGATGGATCTGAATATTGCACATCGATGAGGAGGTCATTGTCAATCAACTTGTTGTTGAGATCTTCAGGGAGGAAATTGTGGATATCAAGTTGCAATGTGAACACCAGAAGTACATCAGTAGTAGTGGGAGAGACGTTGGTTGAAGTAGTGGGGTTAGCTTGGAAGGACTCCTCGTTTGATAAAGCTTCTTACAGTGTCCACGCTAGCTTAGGATGGTTAACGGACGCTGTCGTAGGTTTTGCATTAAACAATATGTCAGAGGTATGGCCAGCACTTCAAAGTATCTTGTGGGGACCAGCATATTGGGGTTGTAGCGCTGGTCATACTGTGCTATCGTGTAACATCATGAAATCGCAGTTTTTGAGAGCCTTCTGTATGCAATCTTTAGGACTTACAAGGGGAGGCCGCCAATTGTGAAATTCAGATTCGATTCATCCTACGCATAATATAAGCTCGTGGCCAGAGGTGTAATGTGGCAAAGCACCAAGATGCACTTCTCAGCTGTTGTCGAGAAAATCGACAGTTAAAAGAAACCGTTGCGGTGAAATACTCTCTACGATTAATAACTTTCTACAGCGTCGTGGCGCAGCGGTAAGCACTCCGGTTAATAATCCGAAGGTCGCCGATCGAATTTCGCGCCATGCAACTTCTTTTTTTTTTTTTAGTATTTGTTTTTTGTAATTTATATATATACAGGGTGATTCAAAAAGAATACCACAACTTTAGGAATTTAAAACTCTGCAACGACAAAAGGCAGAGCTAAGCACTATCTGTCGGCGAATTAAGGGAGCTATAAAGTTTCATTTAGTTGTACATTTGTTCGCTTGAGGCGCTGTTGACTAGGTGTCAGCGTCAGTTGATGCTAAGATGGCGACTGCTCAACAGAAAGCTTTTTGTGTCATTGAGTACGGCGGAAGTGAATCGACGACAGTTGTTCAGCGTGCATTTCGAACGAAGTATGGTGTTGAACCTCCTGATAGGTGGTGTATTAAACGTTGGTATAAACAGTTTACAGAGAATGGGTGTTTGTGCAAAGGGAAAAGTTCTGGACGGCCGAGAACGAGTGACAGAGCACTTCATCACTGGCCTCCAAGAAGCCCTGATCTTACCCCCTGCGATTTTTTCTTATGGTGGTATGTTAAGGATATGGTGTTTCGGCCACCTCTCCCAGCCACCATTGATGATTTAAAACGAGAAATAACAGCAGCTATCCAAACTGTTACGCCAGATATGCTACAGAGAGTGTGGAACGAGTTGGAGTATCGGGTTGATATTGCTCATGTGTCTGGAGGGGGCCATATTAAACATCTCTGAACTTGTTTTTGAGTGAAAAAAAAACCTTTTTAAATACTCTTTGTAATGATGTATAACAGAAGGTTATATTATGTTTCTTTCATTAAATACACATTTTTAAAGTTGTGGTATTCTTTTTGAATCACCCTGTATATCAGTTGTGCTTATGCATGTTGGTGAAGGCGGATCGCTCTCCAGTTGTACCGCCTCCATTTTTCCGTTTTTTTAACAGGGTGTACCAAAGCTCTCCCGTCCGCACTGATTTTCGAAGATGTTATAAGTTGCGCTAGGGACCGCATCTACCTTCTTTCCAAGTTAGCAGGCAACTACGCTGTTATGCGGCGGCTCGTTTCGGCCCATTCAACATCTGTCCTTCAAGTGTAACGAGCGAGTAACGGAGTTTATATTTCATACCTGCCATAGCAAATTTGTGTTGGTGGGGTCTCTATTCTAATTCGAACGTTTGACTTACGCTATATGTATTCGTTTCGGAATATCGTTTCTACGTCTTCCGTTAACTATACATGGTTAAAATTATGAAGACAATTAATAACATTTGTGAAATACAACTTTGTTTGCGGAAAACATAATGATGTTCGAAGTCGCCAGTTTTTCCACGACAAACGACTTTCAACAACTTATTATATGCATAATTGTTGCAACTGATTGCCGGGAATTATATATATATATTTGAATTACAAAAAACAAATACTAAAAAAAAAATTGCATGGCGCGAGATCCGATCCGGCGACCTTCGGATTACGAACTCGAGCGCTTACCGCTGCGCCACGACGCTATTGAAAATTATTAATCGTAGAGAATATTTCACAGCAACGGTTTCTTTTAACTGTCGATTTTCTCGACAACGGCTGAGAAGTGCATCTTGGTGCTTTGCCACATTACACCTCTGGCCATGAGCTTTTATTATGCGCAGTATGAATCGAATCTGAATTTCACAATTGGCGGCCTCCCCTTGTTAGTGCAAAAGAGGGAGGTATGTGATGTGTTGCTTAACTCTTGAGACTAGATTGGACAGATCTAGAGGTTCAATCGATAATTCTAGGAGCACAAAGCCCACCAGAGGAGACAGCACTTCACTGTATAGAACTGCAGCATGCGAGGCTCCTAGGTGATATTTGTGGGCTGTATGGACTCCCAGAAATAGCCACAATAATGCCACTGTCCAAGTCTACCGTGGCACATAAGAGCCACCATTAATGTGTGGTGCCTCCACTTGATAAGTCCATTGCTCTGTGGGTGATACACAGTTGTTCTAAATTGCTGAGTACTGACCATGTTGCACAGTTCAAGGAAGAGGGAAGGTTCAAACTACTGATCCTGTTCGGTTGTGACAGACATGGGCAGCCATAGTGTGAATACAGGGTTTGGCGGTGGACTTCACTGTTATATGCTTAAGCAGTAGTGCTCCTAGCCATTGTGTGAAGTGGTCGATCACTGATGGAATGTTAAGGGTAGGGGACCAACGAGGTCAACGTGCCCATATTAAAAACGTCCCTTTGGAACTTCAGAGAGCCCCAGAGATGACTGAGCATGGCATGAAACTTCGCTCTTTTGGCACAGGACACACATATGCATCTAAAGCTTACAATCATTCTTCACACTGGGCCACACAAAATGGTACATCACCAGGAGTATAGTCAGATTTACAGCAGTGTTTGCCAAGTTATGTAACTGGTCATAGCTATTGCAGCAGAATGAATCGGAACCGAGAGGATGTGAATGTTTTGTGAAGGATCAGATGGGGATGCTCAGGATAGGCCGAGGTTCGAGCCATACATTCCTGGAGGACTCGTGGAGAAGAGGCTGTAACTGTTGATCTTGTTGCACTTCGGAAAAAAATGTTTATAATTAAACTGGGGTGATTTGATACTGATGCCTGAGATGTAATCTGCCACTACGTTTTCTGCACCTTTCAGATGATGTGCATCGGTGTTGAACTATGCATAATAATCCAAGAGCTGAGATCATCGAGTGCAAAGTTCTTTTGACGGGTTTCAGACAGAGTCAGCAAACAGACAATGGTCTGCGTATATAAGCGCAGAGTGTCCTTTGATATCTTAATGGAAGTAGCATACTGCTTCATAGACTGCTAGTAACTCTCGATTGTACGCTGACCACCTGCACTATGAAGGCGGGAGTTTGTACGGTAAAAGACGAGGTAGCTGTTGACCACTCCCCACCCCTTTTTACAGGGCAGTGCCAATAGTGGAGTCACTCACGTCAGAAGTTATGATGAGCTGAGAGTCAGTGAGGGGATATACTAAAGCAATGACTCAGACGTGGCAGTCTTAAATGTATTCGAAAGTGGATTGCGTCTCTGATGTCCACATTAGTTTGTATTCGTCAATAGTGATCTTGCTGAGGTCTTGAGTGAGTGGCTCACAAAGGGGAAAAAACATGTGGAATGTGCCTTCGATAAAAATTTACCATGCCTATAGAAACAGATGTAGTTCTTCATAGTCCTGTAGCGCTGCATTTGTTGAGTGGTCTGTGTACGCTGTGGTGTAGGGTGAACGCCAGAGGAATTTACTACTTGACAGAGGAAAATGACTTCTTTCTTTCAAAGTGGCAATTTCTGTTCTTTGATCACAACTCGGTTATCAATTCTTTTGAGATACAAATTATGAGAGTTATCATCCAGTGAGTAAATTAGGATATCGTCGAGATAGGTGTAACAGAACAGAAACTAGAATAGCATGCCACAAATAAAGCACTACCATGTTTAAGAGGCGCTCCTAAGTCTGTACAGCATAAACATACACTCAAATAAGCCAAAAGGCGTGATAACAGCTGTTTTGTGAAACTCGTCTGGGAATACAGCGATTTGCAGGTGTGCTGTCTTGCAGTCAATGACGCTAAACACAGAGGTGTTGACCAAATAATGAGTGAACTCTTGGGTGTTCGGAACTGGGTAGTTATGGAGTACAGTGCGAGCACTGAAAACGCCAGTCACCACTCAACCTGATAGAGACATCTTTTTTGGGAACTAATTTTATGGGTGAAGCCCAGGAACTATGACAGGGACATACAATGCCAGCTCGAAGGAGTTCGTCTACTGCTACCTTAGCGACGTGGAGTAAATCCGGCGCTAGTCTACGCAATCTGTCACGCACCACAGGACTGAATGCAGTGACAGTCTTATGATCCGTTCCAGTTTTAATGGCTCACTGCACAAACGATTCTTGTGACGGAGGGCTCGGAGACACTTTAGGGGTGTGTGTGTGAAATGCGCAGTACTAACTGTGGGGCATCCGTTGCGCTGTTTTTCATACCCCTATGATGCTAAAGTCCGATCTCTCGCGATACAAAGAGAAGAAAAGCACAACATATGATCATGAAAATTCATTAAAGGAACGATAATGTCGTACAGTGTGACTTTTTGGGTACCACATCATGCACATTGACATATTAACGAGAGCAGCGATAATCTAATCTATAATAGATACAAATGGTCACTGTAACAGATTTGCACACGTAAAGTAAGGCACATGAGTTATCCACTATACTGTATAAACAATTAAACATTAAATACCTGGACAACAGGGTTCTAACAGTGAACTGTAACCTTGGCACAGGTATGTAGGCTTAAGAAATGCAGAGTTATGCAGATGATACACATAATACACACAGTGATTGTAAACATAGATAGTAAATTACAGGTAGAACACGGAAAAATAGGATCACACACCAGTGAGACCGACAATGCGCACATAGAAAGCAAACTAGCTGGCTGCGAAGTATTAAAACGGAATCACTGGCTGCTGCTGGGAGTAACTAATATCGCGTCCCTGTGGAATTGCCGATTGCAAAGATGTTGCATCTTACCACACCCATACCGTAATGCAGAAGGCAGCGGCAGTAGCGGCTGGATGCTATGAGTTCAGCTCTCTCTCTGACCACAGTACTCAAAGAAACATCTGTCCGTATGACCGCAAGGCTCAGCTCATCAGTCGTCCAGCAGCCGCTATCATTACTCTGCCATAGCCTAGCGTGAAGTCATCACTCTCCAAGACCCTAACGAGACGTGTTCTCTTTTAGGACACTCTGTAACTTGAGTGCTTTTCCGCCAGAGCAGGAACTCACTTCCCAATACTCGCAAAGATTGCGAGTTCCGTCCAGTGAAACTGAAGTAAAGACTTTAAACAACCACCTACTCTTGCAGATTTTTACTATTTATAAACAATGGAGCTCTGAGATGGGGAGGAGAGCAGAAAAATCTCTCCCGCTACATGGCACAATATTCAAAAGGACCAATAGGAAGCCTGAACCCAGGCGCAGCCGAAAAACTGCGTGCTCTACGAGAAAATAAAGTGAGAACCAACTAGAACACTGGATTCTATAAGTTTCAATCAAATGTTACTTCGAAGCGTCGTGAGTAAAATTCACAAAGTCGAATGGCTAGCTGTCTCTTATTTTGCTGAAGGGATTCTGCGAACCATTCTACGTTTCTTTTTGACAGAAAGTTGCCGTCCTAAGTCCCGCCTGGATAGTGTACAGTGAGAGGGAACGGAATGATTATTCGTCTATCTGCGGCTGCACCTCTGTCTCGGATTTGGAACATTTTTATGGTAGCCAATTCCTCGTAAAAGGGTTCATATCTTTCACTAGCCAGCCATTTGGCTTCCAGCTGAGGAGTCCCTTCACTGCACTAAAAAGAGAAATGAGGAGAAAGCAATAAAAGGAACAGGTACGGAGGTACTGATTCTCGATTGCAATTTTTATGGATAATCAGAAATCGACTTTGTGGTCAAGGGAAATGAGTGTAAAATATTCTAAAATATGTTGAGGAACAGTTCCATAGAAAAATGGCCTAAGATCACCCTCCTGGTTGCAAATAAAATGGATGCCGATGAGGTTATGCTAAGAGTCGTCTGCAGCATAAGTTCATCAAGGACATTTTAACATTTGTTTCGCACGCTCATCGTCTGATGAGTATCGTGCAATGGTTGAGAATATTTAGCCAAGTGTCTAGGTAAACATCCAGAAAATACGAAACACACATTAATACAAGAACTCGTATTCATACACCAGTACTTGTGCAATTGGATCTTTATTTGAGGAAACGTACAATAGTAAGGAGAACACCAGTAATTACAGTATTAAAAATTCATACCAGTTAGACTGATAATGTTCATCTATGAGGACAGTCTCCTTACAGACCCCCCCCCCCCCCCCCACACACACACACACACACATTGAGATAGCTTGTCGCTAAGATCCAGGTATACTCAATTCGGTGTATAAAAATTACTCCACGCACACCAATAATTCTACTGCATCAAACCAGTCCCTCCCTGGAAACCATAGCCTAGCACATAATATATGACGTTGCGCAAGAGAATGACTTTTAAAGAAAAACACGAGCAGTAAAACATATACAACAATAAGTACATAGTACTTCACGTGGAGTAAAAGCATGGTATATACTAAAATGCAGAGGTGCAGCCCATCACATCTTTTAATGAAAGAATGACAATTATAGACACATGTTCAAAACAAACAAGACATAACAAATACAGTTGTTATTATTCTTGGGTTACTGTACGGTTGCGTACTAGTATAAATTAGTAAATTCTAGATGGCAAACATACAACAAATGAGAATTACAAAAACGACTACTAACACTCTTTATGACTGCTTATAAGCAAACACTTTGGTATCGGTGTGGACAATGTGCACATCCATAAATGAGTAAAGTGACTGCGACAGCATCGAGGATAACTGGCTCATAAATTCATCCCAAAAATGGCAAAATCAATGCACTAACAAATTGAGACATCTCTGATTGAAAGAGTTAAAATTTTACGACAATGTGCGTCGAGCCTAATAGCCAGTCTTTATCGTTGTCAATAAAAAGCATACAAAAAAGGACATTACAAAATACAAAGCATGACAATCACTTCACTATTCCCAGACAGTACACTGTTCGTCACACGGATTGTTTCTGCAGAAAATTTGACGCATGAGAGAAGCAGAGACGAAATGTTTAGTGCTCACAGTTCCAGTAGACATTCTCACGGAAGCGTGACACGGTTTACAAGTCCAGATTTATCAATTTGTCCAGAGGATACACCCTGACTATTATTAGTATGCTGACTAGCATAAAGTTTATGTTCATAGTCTGTTTCTTATAAGAATTATTCCTTCTCCACATCAATAACAGTGCCCAGCTTCGTGAAGTTCGACACTTCCCTGTTTTAAGATTTGATCAATCATCAACAGATTTGTGAGCAATCACAAAAGTGTTCATGCCTCACAAGAAATGATTTGAGGTTGTGGTATGCTGAAAAAAAATGAGATCATAGTACCAGTACTGTGGATGTCTTTGAATAGCATAATTCAGGGCCGTAGTGGATAACACTGTATGATTCCGGTCAACTCAAAGCCTGCCTGACAGTTCACACTGGCCCAGTTGGTTTGGTGATCTTCGTTGCGTTGTCTCATAGTCTTCAGGACAGGCGAGTGTGATGTTTGCAGTAAATGGATCTGGCGCTCATTCGTCCCCTGTAATGGCATGTCCGCTCCAGTGGTTCGCAGGGCACTGTCACTACTTGCGGCCAAAGCTGGTGCGTACATAGAAGAATGCAGCCTCCTCCGTTTGCTCCCAGGGGCTGAGGATGGCGGGCGGTATGCACTGGCACTCAGCAGGTGATCTGCTTTGGAGGAGGAGAAGATTAGTTTTTAACGTCCCATTGACAATGATGTCATTAGAGACGGAGCACAAGATAGGATTGGGGAAGGATGGGGAAAGAAATTGGCTGAGCCATTTCAGAGGAACCATTCTGGAATTTGCCTGAAGTGACTTAGGAAAATCATGGAAAACCTAAATCAGGATGGCCAGACAAGGGTTTCAACTATCTTCCTCCCGGGTAGTGAGATAACCACTGCGCCACCTCGCTCGGTGGTCTCCTTTGCAGCTTCGCTCCTGCCTGACTCAGCTGTCTCTGGTCAGGTGCATGCATCAACTTCACGTGTGATCACATGTCTCTTTATTGGATGTACAAACCCTCCAAGAGATTGCAACATGACATTAGACGTGCACTAATGAAGTTACAGACGAAACCATCACACATAGCACTCATATGTACATCTGAAAAGAGAATTCTAACCAGTTTGGAGAAAACTACTTTTATCATTGAATAAATGCAGTGGCTCTTGGACATTAAAATTCTTCTCAAATATTGCGGCTCTTGGCCTTCAAACACACTAAGAGTTTACACATCTTGTCAATATGACTTGCACTCAATAGCCCAGCAAAATTTTACTCGGTGTCAGAAAACATTCGTATCCGATTACAGTTCGGAAATTATGGTACGTTCACATTATCACCTGTTAAATGATCGTCAGTAATGGTAAATGCAAGTGACGAAATGTGACGTCTTACGAAAGTAATTCTCTGTTCCCTTCCTATCCATGAGATTTCATCACGAAAACCGTCACCAGTCCCAGATACTAGCCCAGACCGCTCTCGGCATTTAACATGAACCAGAAGTCAGGAACGATAACTTTGTGTTCCAACAAATACTTGACAACATAATCGAAGAGCAGTTAAAATCTCTCCATAGTGATCCATGTTTCAGAGTACAAGTCACACGGGTTCACCACAACTGAATGTTCAAAGTTACTTGGCAGAAGCACATATTCGTTTTACAGTTGCTCCATATGCAGGTGGGATAGCAAAAGAGGCCAAACCTCCCCTCCCTCTTTCAATGTGTGTGTTGAGAAGATCAAGAGATGCACATTCATCCTTCTGATGGTGGACCGTTGCTATATTATAAATAACATTTCAGCATGGGAAACAATCACCAGGACGCAAAATACAACACTGATTATGTTTGACAGAAACCATTTATAGATTTCTGAGGGTGTATAATAGCAACTGTTTATGAAATTCATATCCGATTACATTTCGGAAATTATGGTATTTCACATCAACCTCTATAAAATGATCGTCAGCGATAGTGCAAGTATGTTACGAAACAACAATATCTTTCAAGAGCACTAGTCTGTTCCCTTCTTATCCATGACAATTCAATATTAAAAGCAGCTGCCAGTGTCAGACACCAGACCACAATATACCCTGCATTTAACACCGACCAGAAGTGAGGAACTTCATATTCCAATACACACTGGACGACATAATCGAAGAGTAGTTTAAGATATATATGTGGTGTCTGTACTTTCGGACAGATCCCACAGCCGCTATTAATTAGGAAACACAGGAATAAAATAAAATAATGGCCAGTGGGCATTGGTTTATATCAGTGGGACAAGTTGAAAATCTGAACGATCTGAACACAGGTCTCCTGCTTACCAGGCAGGTAAGCTACCACTACAACATCCAGACACAGTGGTCGCTACAACTGTGCAGACTACCCTAGCACAGCGCCCATCAGACCCAAATTCTCAACTTATACCACACACTACTGATCTAGTGCCCATTAGCCTCGTTACTCGTGCTACCTTGCTGATTTCTGCAGCAGTTCGTGCTTGGTGTGCAACTGGACTGAAGGGATCATTGGCCATCTTTGCCTTAATTATATGTATGCGGTGTTTTTTCTTTCAGACATGTCCAGAAGAACAGATACCATTTTGATCCTGCAGCCTGCCCCATTGATAAAAATTCTATTGGCAGCTAATGCCTTTAATTCCTTTGTATCTTGATTCATAGTGGCTGCAGGGTCAAAACGGTTTCTGTTCTTTCAGACATGTCCAAAAGAACAGACAACCCCCTCCCCCCACACACATATATATATATATATATATATATATATATATATATATATATATATATATATATATATATATATATATATATATATATATAATTAAGTCAAAGATGGCCAATGATCCCTTCAGTGCAAATGCACGCAAAGCTCGAACTGTTACAGGAACTAGTGAGATTCCACAAGTAATGAGGGTAATGAGCATGGTTGCTAACATCAGCAGTGTGTGGTATAAGTCGAGAATTTGCGTATGACAGGAGACGTGCTAGGGTAGTCTGCGTAGTTGTAGTGACCACTGTGTGACTGGTCAGTGCATGTGCCTATTAAGCAGGAGACCCAGGTTCAAACTCCAGTCCGGCTCATCATTGGTAAAAATCAGTGCTCACTGGCAGCTAAAGTCTTTACTTCTTTTATGTTTTTAGTTTAAAATATGCCCCTCTTAGATTGAATCTTTCCATGTAAAGGCTCACCACAACTAACAGCTTAAAGTTACTTGAGAGAGGCACATATTCGTTCTCTCATTGCTCCATATTCAGATGGAACAGCGAAAGGGGCAGAACCGTGCCTCTCTCTTCTAACACCGATTTTCGCGTAGACACGCCATGGTTGATAGCAATTTGGGAAAAATGTAGACAAAACTTTGAATCGTCCCCCTCCTTCCTACAAACAGAAAGTGATCTAATGTCTGGGCTGGCACTGGATTTTTAAGTGTTTCCTTACACAAATTCTGTTTTACATTGAGAGTTACCCACATGCCTTGCTCATACTGTGGCATCAAGCAGTCAGGCCTGCAAGATGAGTGGTCTGCCAAGCGAGTGGTTTCATTCTTATTTATCGAGTAACATGAACTCTAGTACTCACAATTAAGTTACAAATTATTCTTCTGTATGAATATTACGCAACGGAAACGCAGACCTGACTATTAGTAATTTACACAACTCTGACTGTTCACTACGCACTGGCAATACCACATTTTCTTTTTTATTTAACGGTTTTGATCAACACGTGGCCATCGCACTGAATATGAATGGCGCACACATTATAAATTCTGGATATCATGGCAACATACAATTCGAAGGAAAAGGCCACCAATCTTTTTCTTTTCACTATCTTATTTATTCCGATAAATTCTATAACCTAAACACACAAATTCTATAACCTACAACAATAACACATGAGAAATTCCGCTCAGTGGGCATGACTTTACATTGGTGATTCTCTATCTTGTGGTATCGTAATTATTTAATGCTACAGTGCACTTTCTGGATAGGATGGTGGATCTTTTGTTATATCTCACACTTCGACTCTCACAACCACCATCACGAAACTTTCCTCCAGACCGAGCGGTACAAAAGGAACATGCATAACCCACTACCTCTGAAACTACCTTGCTACTCTCCCATGCAAACCACACATACTTAAATTACATGACATACACCACACTGCAACATGGAATACAACATAAGGAATAGTCACAACATTATAATCACATCACTTTCAGCTTTCCCACTTCAATTAGTATTCATCCCAGTTTCACACGACACTGCCCCACTTCGTAACTTTTCTTTCCTACTACGAACTCTGGACGATATATGCACGTCTTCCTGTGCAATGCAAGCCAAGTGGCGTTGCCGGATAGACGGCTGACTCACCTTGCTTCTCTCTCAGAGTATTATAGTTTGAATCAAGCGTCACACGGAAACATAACACGCAAAGTAGTATTAAGAACATATTCATCACACACGCGAGTCCTCAACTGATACCATGGACGAGTACTTCTCTTTATCCTTTGTCTCATACACAGATTGAGACTCACACAGTACTCACCACGTGGAAGTACTCGTCTCTAATTTCAAGTCCTGCACACGCCATTTCTTAAATATTTCCAACTTATAGTACACACGCTAGTAATTCAGCTTAACTTAAGCACTCGGAAGTATTTCAACTTATTGCTACATGTGGTTTCATTGTGACCATTGGTCACTTCCGAAGATTACTATGATCCCATTAATATTACCTGCCTGACATTTAATTCTCCCCACAAAAGTTCCTGAAATAGAGAAATTATTATTCTAAACTACTCTTAAGAATTTCACATGCATACCATGTCTCCACTCTTTTGTCCTTACAGAGCACACCAGAGACAGGTCTTGCCAACACTAGATCCAGCGGCAGAGTGCTGAAACATGGCCATTCTTCAGGTCCTCTCGCACCTCTGCCGAAGTGGGGGAGCACCTTGCTACCGTATTGGTCAGCCACATTTCAGGCGCTCAAAGCTCAGGTAAATTTCATCTTTTTGGTCCCACCAAAGGTGACCCAAGTACCGTCTCAAAGATGATCATATATTCACATTCACTATCTGCCATTAGTAGATGACCATACATTCATTCATTTCACAGATCTCACCAAACTGGATGTATGGATTTATTTTGTGGGAGTGCACATGTGATCAATTAAATAAATAAACCGTTATTCTTTCCCACACTGGTATCTGGCTTCGCTGTATTAATTGAAATTGAGTTATTATTAGAAAAAATATGTTGTTCTGACAAGAACAACGAAGAATGTTGTACCTATTTTCAATGTTGGGCGGTACTGTACCCTTTCACCACCGGCCACCCATGCAGAAAAAATGGCACGGTACTATCCTTGCAATGCGAGGGTAGTTCTGAACATTTTCTTAAGAAAACTGTATTAGAACAAACGTAGCAAGTCATCAAAATAACCAGGAGACCTTAGCCCCTGGTGACCTCAAACAGACGACCAAATGCTGTTGCTTTACCAAATTATTGACAAAGCTGTTGCATTATTGTACTCTCCACAATCCAGAGTAACGTACACATACAAATTTACAACAATCCAAATGACAAATAAAATATTGCATCATACAAATAAAAAATAATGGTGAGATAAAAATTTGCTTAGTTACCGAAATCTCCGTTATTTTTAGGAGTAACCCAAACTTCAATAATTCTAAATCAAATAAAAAAAATACTAATTGCACTCATAAAATTTTAAATAGCTCACCGTCCAAACACAGAACAAGTAATCTGACATTCATAAATTGCATTGTAATAATCTTTACATGGCAATGTCTAAATATAAAACAAAATCAACAAAAGAAAAAAAATTTCGTACACTAGTTACATGTAGAATATCAGGCTCCATACCATTATTCTAAAATATACATCAAACCTACGGAGAAATAAAACTGAGAAGAAAAACAATGAAATATACCACAAGTTACATACTGGTTACGTAATATAGTTCATCTAAGTCATGTCATACCTCATTAACTATCATCGCTAAAGCAATTGCCACCACTACTCGGCTGTGAGTTTAACCTTATCCTTGTCCACCAGTACAAATACCTGCTGCTGAGCTAGTCAGTCCATCAACTTTGATCAATACACACAGTAAATAGTTAGCAATAAGTGCTTGAATCCACCAGTAGCTCTCGTATCTTACTCTACTGCTCATTTCTCTGTTGTTACACATTTAGACGACAAGAACTTGCATTTCGACTAGCCTTCGTTACACTTTAATGTGAAATATCACCACTGTGATAATGCAAATAAGTGGCTTCAGTCAACACACCAACAAAATCATTACTGTCCACGGCATCAAATGCATCAGTTGATTCCGGTATTTGTTGTGCAATGCAAACTCTTGTCCCCTGTGACAATCTTACTGACCAATGCAACAAGAGCCGCTACATCAGTATTACGCCACTGGCTAATAATTAAAGCATCATTGTACCAAATATTCTAATAAACATGCTACATGAACTTGATAACCCAGAACAAACAAAAAAAAAAAAAAAAAACACTAACTATTCTAAAGACAAATGTTAATGAAATACAGTTACACTTGCTGTCCCTTCAGGAATGAAACATATGAAAAAATTTACACAATTACAAATACAAATACATTATTCCCTATCTTGTGAGTCACACGGAATCATTTCATTCTGTGAGTTTCTTGGGGTCAAAAAAGTTGCTGACAGGTTCCCTAGAAACACTGTCTCGGTGTCAAAGCTCTCCCATGGTTACCCGGACGAAAGTCTTTAAGTTACTCAAATCGGCATTTTGAACACATTAAACACAAATGTCATAGTCACTCCCAGAGTACCATCCACACGAATCTGGTCGTCCAGAAATGGCCCTACAACTACTTTACCCGCGGTTCTGTCCTTTCAGTTCATGGTGTAATTAAAAGTCGTAAGTTCCAACAAACAGCACTTATTCCTGCACCAATTAAAGAAATGTCTCCTACTACAAATGCATATGTCAATGTCCCACTTTAGTTTTTTTTGCGTTCAGACAATAATTAGTCACCAAACGACAACTGTCCTCTTTAAGTATACCAAGCATCCCACATGCAATTCACAAAGCACACTTAACAAGTCACTGCCAAAAGTTTATGGATCCCACTGTTCAGTGGTCAAGACAAAACAAAACAATCGTCCTGTCTGCTAAAGACAAAATCTTTTCCACCACTCACACCGTGGAAACACCAGTCCTTCACTTTCCAACTTATTGAGACACACAAGCAGTCATCTTGTTTCACGGCTGCACAATCCAGTACTAGTTAATAGTTGCTGTTAAAAAATGCCCGCCGGACTCTGCCGCGCATCGTTCATTCTGCCGTCGCACCGCCGCCGCGCGAGCTGTTGAGCAGAAGAAACCACCTGCTGTTGCCTCCGCGGGATACTTTCCCCAGTCGTAAGGGTGGCGGAACTTATGAATGGCCGGTGGTACGTGCGTGTCGCCCCAGGCCGTTGACTTGTTGTAGCGGGCGCGTGGAGTGTACCCGACCGAAAGTGGAGTGGGGAGTGCAGCGGCTTTGTCACCTCTCCCAATGCGACATCAGCTTGGCCTCTCGGTAGCGGTATGGGCGCGTTCTGTGCAGCACCTCAGCGCTACGACACCCAATCAGTCAGACCCTTCCATGCATCTCGCAACATTACAGACAAAAGGATATTCTTACAGTATTTAAATACTCATTGATTACATGAATGATCTATTAGGTACATTGGTAATAAAAGAATCTTTGTTCTAAAAAACATAAAATCATACACCCTAGTTTTCTACACATACAACATCAACATTTATCCCTTTTCTATATACAGCCCACACTTGTGCTATTGATTGTACCTGTCGTCCCTCATACAAAACATGAAAGTGTCAAAAAAAAAGGAATAAGAAACAATCTATACAGCTCATAATTACAATATAAAATAGTAGACTACTCTAACATCCTATCACAGTGAACATATCAGAAACTGTTGATTCTAAAACTACAATATACAACGCACCTTTGTGCTTATGACAGACTGAAATTAATTCCCCTTGAAAGTGTTCTAACAAAAAAATAAGAAACAATCTATACAGCTCACAATTACCTACCACATAATGTTAAATAGTAAACTACTTTAACATCATAACACAATAAACATTTTAGAAACTGATGACTCTAAATCTACAACATACAATGCACCTTTCTGCTTGTGACAGACTGAAATTAGTATCTTCTTATATATTTTACCTTTTATTATATATAACAACATTTTTAGGACATGTATGTACCATCCACATGGTGTCATATCCTGACCTGCCATCCGAGCTCATCCAAATCAAACGATAAAGCAAAATAATGTTTTAGTTATGGATCGGTAGCATCCCCTTTACAGGAGTGTGCGCATTGATCACACTACTCTACGACTCTCACTCACCAGACATCACATTTTCCTTCTCATTCAATCCATTAATACACTAACAGAATAGGTCTAGAAGTCAGCTAACCTTAACACCACCACACTCACGACAACATGCCATACCTTTGCTCCCTTATACTCAACCACATAACACATGAAGCTGTTTCGGAGATAGCATTCCAGTCTCCGAATTCGTCCTTTCACTCTGGCACCTCTCTCCATCGGCTTACCTCTGCATTCACTTTACCGATTATTCATCCTGCTAAATATCAACTTAGAATTGCGACATTTCATCTAAGAACAAAAAATACACAAATTATTCATCCTGCAAAATAACTGTACACATTCTTGGTACCGTTTTAATTAGTTATACTGGTACCTGGCTTCAACAACAACAAAAGTTATTTTTTTTCATATTGCAAATGTTATGGTAAGAATTAGATTTACACTTATATTACATCTTACGTCAGTATTCCACAACGTTCACCATCTGGATCTCATACTCCCTTTATGTCCCTTCACGTTGTGCAGTTGTCCTCATCTCTTCATTCGTATTTCGGCTCTCCGTCCGTCCATTACTCCATCATTTCCTGGTCTTCCTTCGCCATTCGCATCAATCTCGATTGCAGCATACACAGGTCTCTCTGTAACATACGTCTAAGACATCTCCACATTATTAATTCTACTCACCTTTCTTTACCACTGTTTCATCACGTCGAATCTCTCTTTATGAATCACACTGCTTCACGTCGCTTCTCTCCTTAAATATCACCTTTATTCACTACTATTTGTCACGTCGCTTCTCTATCTACCATCTTTATCCACTCATTAATCATCACGTCGTTTCTGCTTGATCCTTATTCATAGGACAAAAAATACGTACATACACCACTCTGTCGACTCCTGTTCATGACTCATTCGACCAGTCTATTCTGTCATACTTCCTGACAACCCACCTGAAAATTGTTATGTTCGATTTGACCCTGCACAACGTTACACACCACAGATAAATACACTGACTATCTACCATAAATTGCCTACTTTCGATCTATCCTTAACTTTTACATAATTTGATGTTAGAAATGTGATGAAGCCCACGCGATTGTTTTCCCTTGATCGTCTCAATCAGTACAGCATTTTCATGGGCAATCCGCCTCACTCTGAATGGTCCACTATACACCGTAAAGAATTTGCTAGTTAGGAATCTGTGCTTCTTTGATAATCGATGAGTTTTAATTAGAACCTTGTCTCCTATTGCCAATTCTATCTTACGGATCTTTCCTTTCTGCTTCTCCTGCCTATCCTTAGCTGCTTTCTTAATACGCTCTATCGCAACCTTGACAATTTCTGTGTGCCTCTGCTTTCCTGATCGCGGAAAATCTACCAGCTCCCTGACTCGATCTGGTGGTGGTTCATTCTTTAGTACCGTAATTGGTGATAAACCAGTTGCTCCATGTGGTAGCTCATTGAGGATGTCCTGAAAATCTTTGAGAAAAATACTCCAACTTCTATGTTGCCTGTGGCAATAGATCTTACACGACTTTCCCAGTTCTTTTACCACTTTTTGACTGGGGTTACTTGCAGCATGGTATCGGGATATGAACACCGGTTTTATCCTTCTTCTCTTCAGTGTGGTTAGCCATTGTCTGGATCTATATTGTGGTCCATTGTTAGCTATGAACTTTTCAACAGTTCCTACTTCTCGCAAAAAGTTTTTAACGATCGCTGCTGGTACTGTCCTTCCCGTCGTACGTTTCAATGCGGTAAAAGTCACATACTTTGACACCAATTCCACTGCTACTAAAACATATCTATATCCTTGCACTGACTTAGGTAGCGGGCCAAACAAATCTGTTGCTCCGAATTCCCTCAATCTACCTGCCACTATCGGAAAAAGCGGTGCTTTGCATGAGATAGTTAACGATTTTGCCTTCTGGCTCAATTTGCAACTAACAAGCACGTTCTTGATCCTCCTCTCCATACTAATGAAATAAACTGACTCCCTTAACTTCTTACAGCATTTCCTTGCCCCATAATGCCCGTAACTTAGGTTCGTGTACCAGATCAGCTTGTTGACTATTTCATTTTGTATACACAACACCCAGTCCTGTGTGTTCGTATTTCTACGGTAGAAAAGGACCCCGTTCTGAACTGTATAAAAGCGCGCTATGTTGGCATCTAAGTTCGCTCTAACTCTGTCCTTCACCATTCTCCATGACGCGTCTTTATCCTGCTCTTTCGCGATATTTGTGAGTACCGCCCCTATGTATTTCTCGAACGGCACACCCTGCATATACAATATGTCATATCTGTTCTCGTTTACTTCCTCATCAAAGCATTGACCATGACCTACTGGGTTCCTTGACAACGCATCTGCCACTATATTCTGTGGCCCAGGAATATACATGACCGTAAACTGAAACTCCTGTAAATAGAGTGCCCACCTAGCGAGTCGTCTGTGGTTAAGTTTGGCCGACATCAGAAACTGTAGTGACTTGTGGTCAGTATAGATTTTAGTATGCCTCCCATACAAATAGTTTCTAAACTTACTAAAACCCCATACTATTGCCAAAGCTTCAAGCTCAGTTACCGTGTAATTTCTCTCAGCTTTGCTAAGCACACGGCTCGCAAATGTAGTAGGTTGTTGTATTACTTCTCCTCCTTGCTCTTGCTCTTGGAACAATGTTACCCCAAGTCCACTACGGGAACTGTCCGTGGCCATACAAAACTCTTTCCCTAGGTCTGGATGCCCGAGAAGAGGTGCCGATAGCAGTGCCTTCTTTAACGCCTCATATTCTTCCTCCGCGACAGGGTCCCAATTCCATACCGTTTTCTTTCCAGTCAGCTGACATAGTCTGGGTGTCGTTGCACCCCCAATCTTAATGAACCCCCTGTAAAAATTGATTAATCCTAAATAACCCCGTAGCTGACGTTTTGTTCTTGGCACCGGAAAATCTCTGATTGCTTCGAGTTTGTCTGGATTTGGTCTTATTCCCTCTCGTGTCACAATGTGACCTAGAAACTCGATTTCTTTTCGTCCAAATTCTGACTTTCCCAAATTCACGGTTACCCCATGTCTCTCCAGTGCACCGAGCAATATGCTTAACGTTCTATTGTGCTCATCCCAGTTTCTTTCGGAAATCAGGACATCATCCACGTACTGTGTTACCTTATCTTTTATATCATTAGGAATGACAGTATTTAGCGCTCTGATAAATGCCACGGATGATACATTTAACCCAAATGGTAGTTTCTGGAATTGATACGATTTCCCGTAGCACAAGAAAGCAGTGTATTTTCTACACCCCCTATCTAACTCCACCTGCCAGAAACTCATTCTCAAATCAACTGAACTGAGAACTCTGATCCCGTGGAACTTTTGTAGCAATTCGTCAAGTGTCAGCGGCCGATTTGTCTCTGGCTCTATTATCTTATTAATCCTTCTTGCGTCCAAAACTAATCTAATTGACCCATCCTTTTTTTCAACACAAACTAAAGGGCTGTTGTACGGACTGGATGCTGGTTCGATAATCCCTTGTTGTAGCATGCTTTCGATCTCAGCTTCCACTCTTTCTTTGTACACAACAGGTATCGGGTACACTTGGGCCCTAAACTGTTTATGAGGTTTGACCTTGAATCTATACACGACATTTCTTATTGTACCCGCAGCGTGTTTAAATACCTTTCTATTCTCGTATAAAATTTTCTGCAATTCCCCGTAGACCGTGGTCCCTCGTAAATGCCAGATTTTCTCCCTGATCTCCTCCTCCAAACATTTATGAATTTCCTTCTTCTCTTGTTCGAACCCCGTATTCTGTGCCTGTCTACCGGACTTTACCGCCAGACATAATGCTAAGTATGCGTTATCTTTAGCACATAAGCAATCGTCGAATCTTAATGTAATTTCCTCCGAATCTCGTTTCAACTCCATCGAACCATTTCTCATGTTAACGACTGCTTTATATTGGTTCAAAAAATTAACGCCTAATATTCCTTCAACAGTTAGAGATGACGCAATCATGAACACTGTACTAAACCTCTTCGCCTGGCACACAAAGTCTACCTGCGCTTGTAACTTCACCTCAATTCCCTTTCCTGTAACTGCCCCTCTCACTGTTGTCCTTTGCAATGGCAACGTTGGCCATGGTTTTGTAAGACTACAACACTTAAACACATCTTCCCTCAAAACACTCATTACACTGCCTGTGTCGATGACACAAGGTACGATTATATTATTTATTTCTACGCTAATTATTGGGTGGACTTCACTCCCCACATCTCCTGCCTCCTCTAACAGATTCTCCCTTAGTTTTCCGTAATCGATATACCTAATATTTACATCATTAATAGTCCTGATTTGTACCCGTCTATCATGTAGTCACCTTCTTGTCCCTCCGTCATTGTGACAGTAATTGTCCTGTCGTGAACCCAATGACTGCCTATCCTCTCTTCGCCCATCATTTTCATTTTCCTTTCTTCTTCCATCTCTGTCCCATCTTCTATTTTCCCGGTTTGCCAGTCAATATCCCCATGAATTCTGCCCCCTATTTCCTCGCCATCTTCCATTTCCGTCATTCCTCTGATTCCATGCTCTCCTGTCATTCTGATAGTTTCTGCCGTTCCTATCCTCGACTCTGTCTGACCTATGAGTCGTGCCGCCGTTCACAATGTTGCTCTCATTACCCAGTTCCTGTAACAAGTGCTGAAATGACGCGGAATCGTCTAAGCCTCTGCCTGCTATCACTATATCTCTGCGCAATCTCACTGGCAACTTCGTTATACAGATCCTAATGAGCTCCCCAGTTTCGTATGGCACATCCAAATACCTATTTCGTTTCAGCATTTCCTGATAGCATGCCACTGGATCTCTTATAACGCCTTCGTTACAATTTGGCATCATCAATATGCTTTGCTTAACCTGGTCCTGCTTACTTTTCGACCAGAATTCATTTAAAAACTTGTCACAAAATATCTTGTAGCTACTACAGTCTTTAATAACTTCCTGCATTTTCGCTCTAGCCTCGTCCCTCAAATGGTTACACACAAACTTCATTTTGAGGAGCGGCCCCACGATGAAGGTAATGAATCTTGAAATTGAGACAGCCACAGGCATGGATGTTGGTAATTATCAGGATCCGGAAAACATGTGTATGTTTGTACCGACACGAAGTGCCTCCTACATTCTTCTTCCGCATTTATGTTTTCCAACCTTGGACTATACCCAGTTGGGTTTGCCACCTGTTTTATCCGACACAACCGTTCTTGTAACTCTCTGAGTTCGTCTTCCTCTTTCTACCTATTTTCGTTTTTTGAATTTATCTCACTCTCCCTCTGCAGTCTACCTGGTGGTGTTTCACCTTCGCTTCTGCACGCTAATTGCAACTGTGCTAGTTCTTCCCTATGCTTCCTATTTGTTTCTAATTGTGCCTCTTTAAACTGTAATAGTGATTGTATCTCCTCCTGGTCGGCATAAACCTCTTGCTGGGTACTGTCAGAGCCTGTTTCGCCTCTTATACTGATCTTTTCTACATCTGCGCTAATCGTATTCATTCTGACCACTACCTCCGCAACTTCATCCCTGTGTTTATTTAGCGCCACATCCTGCTGGGTGACTTGAGCTTCCACGCTGTCTAATGCCCCTTGTTTATCTGCAAGTAAGTCCTCCACTATCTCTTTGATTCGCTCATCCGGCAACACGTCCCTACGTTCTGTAATATCACTCTCTATTGCACTTATTCGTACCTCCAAATTATTGGCTTTTTCTTTCACGGCATCACATACTTGCTTCAACGCAGCCAGATTCTTCTCCCCCTCATCTAACCGATTATTAACTGCGGACAGACGCTCATCGATAAATGTGTGTAGCTTCTTCATTGCCTCTTTATTTCCCTTATCCGTTGCCTCCAATCTTTCCTTATTTGCCTCCAATCTTTCCTTATTTGCTTCCAATCTTTCCTTAGTCTCCCTATCTCTCTCCTTATTATCTCTATCCATCGCTTCCAATCTTTCCTTATTATCTCTATCCATCCTCTGTAAAAACTGCAGTAGCAAATTGTCATTTGCTACTTTCGGTGCGCTCACCTCGTTCGCCTGAGAAACCATAGCTTCGCTAAGGGTAGCTACACTTTCACTGCATACCTGACCTAGTCCTGGCTCGCCCGCGTCGTCGGGAAAAGCCCCCGATTGTGGACAAAGCCCGCCGCTTATAGGATCACCTAGCCGCGGTCCGCTGAACAATTCAGCCTCTTCCCAGTGTTTGCCGTTCTCGGTCATTAACCCAAGGTCTACACCTACTTCCTGCTGCAGTGCTACGTTCACCCCAGAATCACTATTCTTCATGGTGACTACACTTTTCGACTGCGACCTAGTTACTACGGACATTACGCAAAAAAAATTTATACAACGGTCTTCCAGCCTTGGACTACGTAGCAAGCGATCACATAAAAAAAAATTAAAGATCCTCACCAATCCAGAAAGAAATTGCAAACAAAAAAAAATTTACTTCTTAGCGCTATCACAATATATTTCATTAAAAAAAAATCTTAACAGCAAAATCTAACAGCAAAATCCTGGCAGGGTCGAAATTATGAAAGGCACCCACATGCCTTGCTCATACTGTGGCATCAAGCAGTCAGGCCTGCAAGATGAGTGGTCTGCCAAGCGAGTGGGTTCATTCTTATTTATCGAGTAACATGAACTCTAGTACTCACAATTAAGTTACAAATTATTCTTCTGTATGAATATTACACAACGGAAACCCAAATCTGACTATTAGTAATTTACACAACTCTGACTGTTCACTGCGCACTGCCAATACCACATTTTCTTTTTTATTTAACGGCTTTGATCAACACGTGGCCATCGCACTGAATATGAATGGCGCACACATTATAAATTCTGGATATCATGGCAACATACAATTCGAAGGAAAAGGCCACCAATCTTTTTCTTTTCACTATCTTATTTATTCCGATAAATTCTATAACCTAAACATACAAATTCTATAACCTACAACAATAACACATGAGAAATTCCGCCCAGTGGGCATGGCTTTACATTGGTGATTCTCTATCTTGTGGTCTCGTAATTATTTAATGCTACAGTGCACTTTCTGTATAGGATGGTGGATCTTTTGTTATATCTCACACTTCGACTCTCACAACCACCATCATGAAACTTTCCTCCAGACCGAGCGGTACAAAAGGAACATGCATAACCCACTACCTCTGAAACTACCTTGCTACTCTCCCATGCAAACCACACATACTTAAATTACATGACATACACCACACTGCAACATGGAATACAACATAAGGAATAGTCACAACATTATGATCACATCACTTTCAGCTTTCCCACTTCAATTAGTATTCATCCCAGTTTCACACGACACTGCCCCACTTCGTAACTTTTCTTTCCTACTACGAACTCTGGACGATATATGCACGTCTTCCTGTGCAATGCAAGCCAAGTGGCGTTGCTGGATAGACGGCTGACTCACCTTGCTTCTCTCTCAGAGTATTATAGTTCGAATCAAGCGTCACACGGAAACATAACACGCAAAGTAATATTAAGAACATATTCATCACACACGCGAGTCCTCAACTGATACCATGGACGAGTACTTCTCTTTATCCTTTGTCTCATACACAGATTGAGACTCACACAGTACTCACCACGTGGAAGTACTCGTCTCTAATTTCAAGTCCTGCACACGCCATTTCTTAAATATTTCCAACTTATAGTACACACGCTAGTAATTCAGCTTAACTTAAGCACTCGGAAGTATTTCAACTTATTGCTACATGTGGTTTCATTGTGACCATTGGTCACTTCCGAAGATTACTATGATCCCATTAATATTACCTGCCTGACATTTAATTCTCCCCACAAAAGTTCCTGAAATAGAGAAATTATTATTCTAAACTACTCTTAAGAATTTCACATGCATACCATGTCTCCACTCTTTTGTCCTTACAGAGCACACCTAAGACAGGTCTTACCAACACTAGATCCAGCGGCAGAGTGCTGAAACATGGCCGTTCTTCAGGTCCTCTCGCACCTCTGCCGGAGTGGGGGAGCACCTTGCTACCGTATTGGTCAGCCACATTTCAGGCGCTCAAGGCTCAGGTAAATTTCATCTCTTTGGTCGCACCAAAGGTGACCCAAGTACCGTCTCAAAGATGATCATATATTGACATTCACTATCTGCGGTTAGCAGACGACCATACATTCATTCATTTAACAGATCTCACCAAACTGGATGTAGGGATTTATTTTGTGGGAGTGCACATGTGATCAATTAAATAAATAAACCGTCATTCTTTCCCACACTGGTATCTGGCTTCGCTGTATTAATTGAAATTGAGTTATTATTAGAAAAAATATGTTGTTCTGACAAGAACAACGAAGAATGTTGTACCTATTTTCAATGTCGGGCGGTACTGTACCCTTTCAACATTTTAAATAGGACATCAAAGATTTCCAACAGATTTATGTTCACTACCCACTTGCAGCGTCCAGGCTTATTACCCATCAAGTATTAAATCTCTGCTATGAATTTCTAGAGCCATTGACACTGGACATCCCGACACAGTACACCACTTAGCAGGATAACGCTATTTCTGTGTCATCACCTTGCAGGTACTAACCTGCATGGTTCTGAGTTTAGAATTTATGACATCTCTGAGGATGTCAGAATCCAAAAAGGTTGAACTGATATGGACGCTGTCCAAAATAGCTGTTCCAACTGCCATGGTACTGTGGTTGTCTACCTCCATCACTCATCCTCAGCACGGGCTTACTTGTGCTCTGTACTCCATAGTAAAAGACCGATCATCATCACCATCATGAAGTGCCACCCGAGTTGTACCACCTTCATTGAGGAGAAACTGACTCGCACTCTTGATAGTAAGTGTTAAACCGCTCCTCTCTCTCTCAATGATCATTGTTCGTCATGTATAAGTGCGTGTATGTATCGTTTCTCAAACAGGTAAGAAATGGGCGTCGCTTTACTTTCCACTACCTAGTTTCGACTACTTTTCCCGGTCACCCAACTACCCAGTTTCTGATGCTTCACTAGATAACCATTCAAAAGACACATGTGCATTATCGTAAACAGGAGAGTATTTATGGAGTTTTGGCTGAGTAAAGTGTGCTTGCAAAGCAGTGAGTAGTTGGGTGACTTGGAAATGTAGTCGAAACTAAGTAGTGAAAAGTACTGCGATCTCATTATCTTACCTATATGACCGAACAATTTTCTATACAAAGAAGCAATATTCAGTACAAAAATAAAAATTTTCAACACTTTTCGATCATATAGTTATGAAACGAGGGCTGTCTTGCTTTCAACTACTTAATTTTGAGTATTCTTCAAGCTCACCGGTGATCTATATGAATGGGAAGTACGTAGCTCGGTGTTCTTGAAAAGTAGTCGAAACTAGGTAGTTTAAGGCAAGGCAACCATCGTTTCGTACCTATAAGAACTGTAAAGTCTCATGGTAAATGTGTATGACGGAATATAACATATTTTCTTATAAAAGAATAATGTTATTTTTTTTTATATACACTGGTCAAAATAATTAGGAGCTCAGTTAAGACATCTAGGTTCTGAAGTATTGTCATCAGCAGAATGAACTAAAATGGTTCGACGTCGGTTCTATGGAGTGGAGACAACAACATTACGGTCACCGAGATAGTGGTAATAGCGGAAAGCTGTTGGGTTCAGATTGTGTAGTGAGCAGATAGTGCTATGCAACAACAACGTGACTTCCCGAACCTATGGCATGGAGAGCGATAGGACTCTTGGAAGCGGGACAGACACAGAGGGAGGTGGCTGCAGCTATTGGAGTGTCCCAAAGTGTAATTTCCAAGACCTGTACGTGATTTCAAACAACAGGAACCGTTAAAAGAAGGCAAGGCCAAGGTCGTCCACAGGTAACATCAGCAAGAGATTACCGTTATCTCCGGTTAACAGCCCGTCGACAGGAGGCTGAGTGCAATCCAGCTGCAACGCACCCTCTAGGTAGCAACTGGACGAGCAATATCAACACAAACGGTCCGAAATCACCTTCGGGTTTGTGGCCCCTACGCACGGAGGCCTATGGTGTGTGTCTCATTAAAACCACGACACCGTTTAGCCCGCAGAAACTGGGCGGAGGAACATCAAGATTGGAGTCGTAACGCATGGCGCCGGGTGCTGTTCACAGATGAGTCAAGATTTTGTGTTCAGCCGGACAATCGTCGTCCCCTCATCTGGAGAGAACGTGAAACTCGAAACAATCCTGCTTATGTGCAGGAAACATCACCATATCATGGTGGTGACGAATGGTGTGAGCAGGAGTCAGTATTGGCGCACGTACGGACCTTTATGCCGTTCAGAATGGCGCTTTGACTGCTCAGAGGTATGGAGACGAGATCCTTCGACCTTTTGTTGTGCCCTACTCTGGTGCCATAGGAGATGGGTTCCTTCCGGTGGACGATAACGCTCGTCCCCACAGAGCTGCACTAGTGGACAACGAGCTTGAAGCTGAGGGAATTGAACGAATGGAGTGGCCAGCTTGTTCACCGGATTTAAACCCAAATGAGCATGTCTGGGATGCACTTGGCACACGCATTGCATTCAGACCGGTACCTCCCACAACGGTTGCAGAGCTGGATATTGTACTCATGGAAGAATGGACAAATATCCCTCAAGAGCTGATTCATAAGCTCACACTGTCCATGCCACGCAGGTGTGAAACTGTGCTGGCCGTCCGAGGTGATCACACACCATATTAGGATTCAACGAGAATGACTGTTTGACTATTATGGTAGCCCCATGGTGCCTCGCTCTAAGTAAACGCCATTTAAACCGCAAGTAAAGAGTTGAGACAGCAAAATATTTTACTGTGTCACACACAAATTACAATTGTAACCGATATCTGAATAAAATATGTTACCATATGTCGATTGTGTATGATATCTCATCTGATGCCGTAATTGTTTTGAGCAGTGTATATATGTGCGATACAACTTCTATACGTTGTTAATATACTTTTGGTAATTCGATCACTTGGGAAGTAAATAATAATCGTTAAAAAAGCATTGTCATTCTCTTTTTTCTACATCAACATAATCGTCACTCTGCAGTACTTTCCAAATAACTGTTTTTTATACAATTTAAATCCAGCATGTATTTCTCACAATCCAACTGGAGCACTAATAGACTCAGGAATGCCGTCTGTAAACTCGGTTTGCTTGGAATTTCTGTTTATAGGAGTAATACTAGAAGACTTAGGTATAGAACACGTACACGCAACGCACCTATACATATAATTCCTCGTCCTCATCGTGAACTTTGTGTTCCAATAGAAACTCGATAATATCATCGAAAAACGGTTTAACAACCTTCGCCGTAGACTGAGTTTTCTCATGGCGATCTGTATTGAATTGTACAGACCACGCACGTTCATGACACTTGGACACTTTAAATATATACAATGTGTTGGACCTTGCGATGTTAACTTCATTTATCACTCCCACACATTTCGACAATGGATATACCGTTGCTGCCGAAGATAATTATGTCTCAATAGAATGAACGGTTCTCGGTTGTCGTGCGACCCTCGATGTATTTCAGATTGCTGCATAGTTGATCCCACTCCATATGAATTGGACTGCACCTTTGTATCTCGCTGGAAATTCTCTATTTCCACTATAAATTTGAAATCTATATCGGATGATAAGCCAACAACAGACTCTGATCGGTTGGTGGTCAGTTGATAAGTAGTGATGGACAACAACACACAGTAACTCGACGAGTGGTGCAGATTTTGGATATAGCGAAAAGTCGAGGAATGGAAACAAATCCGTGTTGTGTTCCGATATATCAGGTGTTGCATCAGGGAGCTTTTCCACATGCTGATTTAGTGGTGCTGAAGTCTGGAAACAATTCTCCATGGTGACTTGATTTCCACTCCAGCGTGTCAGGAGCTACATCAGGAAATTTGTCAGCGTGTTGACTTCATTTCTGCTGCTCGAAAGCATTTGGTTTCTACTCCAGTGTGGATCATATAGATATGAAACGAGGTTTACCTTGCTTTCAACTACCTAGTTTCAATTAATTTTCAAGGTCGTCCAACTACCTACTTCACATACACATAGGCATTGTAGGTAGGAGAGATTATTAGGATTTTTGGCAGGGTAGAGAATATTGTTCTACAAAATCTTTAATAGTTTCTACTTATACATTTACACACAGAAAAATAGTCCTTTCTTTTTGTTTGGTGCATTTTCAATAATATACGAATTCATTTTTAGTTATAACTTAAATCCACACACGAATCGTGTATTTCTTTCTCCAGCTAGTAATTTGACAAATGTAGAGAAGGGACGTTCTCGAATCCTAATAGGTATCTATTTTTTTCCTATAAATTACATCTTCTGTGACTTTCATAACTAGCTCTGCTCCTTCTTGCAGTTCTTCTAGGGGGGAGCATTCGGAGATTTAATTTTTCCTCTAATTTTCTGCGTTACACTGTTGTTCAAACACTCCACATCTTCTTATGTGTACGCTACCAGCCCTCCTGCTACTCATTCTTGTGGAATTTCCATATGGAACTTTTGTTTACTGCTATTGCAAATAAGTGTCTAAGTAATGTAGTAATTCCGTCGGTTTTAAACTCTCCAAACGACTGTATTGTTGCTAGACGAGACAACATCCAGTAAGCTGCACTTACATGCAATGTAACCATCGTTTTTAAGCAGACCCGAAGAGGAATGGAACTTTGTAAACAGATATTTCGAGTCTTATTTAAAGTAGTAAACATACTAAAATTCACCATTTTCGGCCAGCACTCCAACGTATGGCCGCTTGCCGTTGCTATTAACAGAGAGTGCTGATATCTTATATTCTCCATTTGTATGCAAATTTCTCCATACTTTGTGTTTAATGTGATTTGTAAGCATTGTCTGTATATCCGCAATGGCGTCTTCTTTTTCCAAGAGCAGATTTCTTTTTTATTGTCTTCGATCTCTTCCATTAATTGTGTAACAATTTACAGGAGTCAAATAGATTTCTTGAGACACTCACCACCATCTTACGATGATCCTCCTTCATAATAAAACACTTTTCTGACGTTTGAGAATCACACACAAATGTTATACAAATCAAATAACTAAAATTCTGCTACAAATACGTCATAGAGCTAAATATATGGGGTGCTTTAACTGAAGACATTGAAATACCTCTAGAACTACACATTTGATCAAAAAAAGTTATAATTCCAATTTGCTTGTCTCAGAGGTGGACACCCAATGATACCACACTCGACTTCCAAAAAATGGTTCAAATAGCTCTGAGCACTGTGAGACTTAACTTCTGAGGTCATCAGTCCCCTATAACTTAGAACTACTTAAACCTAACTAACTTGAGGACATCAAACACATCCATGCCCGAGGCAGGACTCGAACCTGCGACCGTAGCGGTCGCGCGGGTCCAGACTGTAGCGCCTAGAACCACTTGGCCACTCCGGCCAGCCTCGACTTCCATCCCACCTTGTTCATGGTTGTGGCAGGCAATTTCAAAATTTCAATAGGAACCCCAGATTTTTATTGCGGGTTGTGATTCTATGGAAAAATATGCATACATTTTGTCTGAAGCATTTTGCTCGTTTTACCACAGATGGCGCTGTAATCAGAGGAATAGAAATGGGTACGCAATCGTAATTTATGGCATGCTGATCAATGGCCCTTGATTATCCAATGGCACGTGGGATCCCACTGCAATTCTGCAAGGGTAGGAGAGGCCATTGTTTCATTACTGCTGATCCACCAACCAGTGTAAACATGGCCTAATACCTCCTGTGCTTCAGTTGCGTAATGCGCTGGGCGACTGTCTTGCCGACACCACATACGTTGTCAAACGTCCAGGGCAACATCTTGCAGTAGTATCGGTAGTTCCTGTTTCAAAAACTTCGATATGTACGTCAATTTGACGTGCCGTCGAACCAATGAGTTTCTTCCTCACAATACCACACCATGCGTTAACTAACCAAGGACTTTGATGGTCAGTGGAGATCGTCTACACTCCAGTCATGTATGTTATACTGGTTAATGCTACCGTGGTTTGTGAGTGTAGAATCATCGGGAAATAGTACCTTGGCAAATTCGTGGTGGTCGTTTGCATTTGTTGAGATGGAAATGGGTGCCATGAAGTTCTTGATGCAGTGGCACCTGGTATTGACGATACTTAACATGATGCAGTATTGTGGTAATACTACCTACAGACATACCGGAATTGTGGTGTATTGCTGGGCGCTTATTGTGTGTCGTAGTACACTGCTGCTAGTACACCTATTTCTTTAGGTACTCCTGTAACACATCTGCTTCATTTCCTTTTGCCGGTCTGTACGCTGCCATCAGACGTAAAAGCGTTGAAAACCTTGTAAAAGAACGAACGAAAGCGAGATTTCTCTGGAAAGCGCCCAAGATACAAGGCAACAGCAGCCTCAAAATTTCTCCTAAAATCTCCATAAATCAGGATCATTTCATTTCTTTCTTCTGCAGTTGCAGCATACATCATCCACTTGCAAGTGTGTTCTCCAAATGATAGGTAGGTGTGCAGGCAATAAACACTGCGCAAGTATTGTAACGTTTAGAGTCACTATCTGTTCTACACCTGCACGTTAAATGAGCTCCAGTCGCAGTGTACTGCCTGCTATGATATGTTGTAGTTTCCTGCACAGCCACAGTCGCTCGTCGAGTAGTCCCCGGTTCGATATGTCAGAGGGATACCACGTTGTAAATGATGTTTTCAATCAGAAGTTATGAAATACTGGCGTGTCCTATCCTTGCGGAATGGAGGTGATTTCCCACCTATTATTGGATATCGAAAGGCCATTGAGTAGCATGTCATAAATTAAGACTGAGTACCCATTTCTATTCTTCTGATTACAGTGTTATCTGTGGCGAAACGAAGAAAATGCTTCAGAGAAAATGTATGTAGATTTTGCAGCAAAATCGTAATCTGCAATAAAAAACGGGGTTCCCACTGAAGATTCCAAAGTTGCCTTCCATCATCCATGCACTGGGTGGGGCGGCAGGTCGAGTGTGGTATCGTTGGATGTCCCCTCCGAGACAAAGAAATTGGAATTATAACTCTATTTTGATCAGATGTGTACTTTTCAGACATTTCAGTGTCTTCAGTTAAAATGAACACCCTGTAAACGAGGTCTTGAATGCACCGATGTTTGTGAACACAGGCACCCTCCTCCACCACAATGTTTCCACTAGACATATCTGGCGAAAGAATCACTCAGATCGCACACGAGCGCGATGGTGGAGCACACACCATCTGCCAACTGCTGGGCAGCTGCGGATATTCCAGCTATGGTATCGCATCTTTGTGTGCGAGCCGATCAGCAGAGGCCGGCAGATGCATTGGCCATGCCAGCGCTTCAGCACTTGCATGCACATCTTCAGCCGCGTACCAAATATCCATATATTCAGAGGCCAGACAGACAGTTACCTCAACCGACGACCAGTCATTTTTACATTGGGGGGGGGGGGGGGGGGGGGGGGGACAATCGTCCAGTGAAAAATGAGTGTCTTTTTGGGTCTTGATGCTTCCACGTCAACTTTTTCTCATATTCCTCTTGCTGACATGTACTTGTTCTCACGTATAATAATTTTCCTGCCCCAAGCCATATCAGTGATGTCTTTCCAACCCTTTCGTCCGTGTGAGCGCTGTTCATTATCACATAGTACCGGAGACCCATGCTTTACAGCACTTGTTTGAGAGAGTCTTGGCAGGATGCAACAACCTTCAGAAGCACTTACTGAAAATACCCAGATGCTGTTCTCCAATCTGAATGGCTGGAAGACCTATATGTCAAACAATTTCCTAGTGCTGAGGAGAATCAAGACACCTAGCCTGTGTGAATATTGACATTCAATAATTTTTTTGGACACTATACACATATAAATGGATAATTGCACTACCCGTCTGAAATGTGTATGTGTTGCAGTGTAAAGTTATTATGATTAGTGTTCCAACTTGTGCAAAGAAAATGATGAGCATAGGCCTGTGCCCAGTTGTAAAGCAGGTGTAGATCTGACACGGAAAACTGCAATTTCAACTCATTGATAGCCATGAATGGTACGAAAGATTTTAGATGGAAAAGGAGGATATAGGTTTACAGTGGAAATTGGTATTTCCAGAGCTACAGTCGTCATAAGGAAGTATTTCTGATACTTCACTCATTGTCTAATGTCACCAGATTAGTGCTGCAGTCGTAATATTTGATTGTAATTACACTGAAAAATATGAGGCTGGCATCCTACAACTCTGCCCGGCATCTGGGCGCGTGGTGGAGGTAGCTGGTGGATTGAACAAATGAACATTTCTGGCTTAAGAAGCGAGCTGCTGCTGAGCCTCCCAAAGCAGACAGGCGTGGTGCAAGTGTGTAGTTGAGTTAACTTTGTGGTCCCCTGGTTGGGTGAATAGTGAACTAATACTCAATATATGTTGGGTGGTCTTAGCGATCATGTGGGTTGCAAGTATTCTCAGATTTTCTTTGGAAATCTGAGAAGATTCAATATGGCAAGTGTTTCCATTGGACGATTACTTCCCCCTCCCCCCTCCCCCCCCACTCCTAAATTAACTGGTTGACTGCTTGTCAGTTATGGCAACAATCTCTCCAGTCACTGAGCATTTGCAACGGCTGCAGATGTGCACACAAGTGGCAACACAGCTGATGAATGTACTGGCATCTCGCAACTGCCACGCTCCCAAAATTGTTATGTCCTGGCTGGCGCTGCCATGTCTCACCAGCATCAGCAGACAGCGCGCTTTGCATTTGCTAGTGTGCGCGATCGGAGGGTTTTTTCGCTAGATATGTCTAGTGGAAATATTGTGGTAGAGGAAAGTGCCTGTGTTCCCAAACGCCGGTTCATGGAAGACCTTGTATATATTTAGTGCTATGATGTAGTTGTGTCTGAAATTTAATAGCTTGATTTGAATAATATTTGTGTGTGAGTCTCAAACGTCGAAAATACGTTTTATTCCGAAACAGGATCATCACAAGGTGGTAGTGTGTACCTTAAGCGAACTATATGACTTCTGCAAATTGTTACACAATTAATTTGATAGGGTAGCGCAAATGGACTGATTCCCGCCATTTTTTATATCACAATTGCATGAGCTCTCCCTTTGTCCCCTGCATTAGCCAATAGGCCCACAGTATTCTGAAGAGGGCTGAAAATCTCCATCTGTATCTTTGGAGATATTGGATCATGCACAAACAGGGGGTAGCCACTTGAGAGTGAGCGGATGTGGTTCCCCAGGTAGCAAATGTCAAAGGGCACCGAGTTCTGCTCCATGGTCACCGGACTGTCCAGATAGCAATGCTCGAGGTGCCCTCAGGGTGGGTGAATTGCGAACTACTGCATAGTATGCATTTGGCTGGCTTCATGATAGTGTGGGTTATGAGCAGTGTGTGGAGGAAGGTGCTCATGTTCTCAAATGTCTCTGCATAGGAGACCCCTGATATATGGTGAATGTATTTAAAATTTAATTACTTGATTTGCTTTCATCTGTCTATACACATGAGAATGGACATCATCACTCTTTCTGATGTAATCAGTAATCAGTAGTTCCCATTGATGTTAATTGGGGCACTGGGATCATTCACTAGTTGTCTGCAGGCCTAGACACAAAGCTTCTGGACACTGTGCAGGCAGAGATGTTTTCCTAATGGTCCCAGCAAAGTGCAGCAAGGGATTAATTTATCTAGAACCATGTATCTGCTCAGAGCTGTTAGTGGGTGCATGTTTTACAGATACTATCCAGTATAAATGCTAGGTGGTTTTTTTGTCATCTTTGTGGAATGTTACGTCTCTATTAGCGGTATTTTTTGTGATATGTTATTCCCACCAACAATCTGCAGCACTGTAATCAGAGCTGGATATCACATCTGATGTATGTGTCAGAAGAAAGCTAGTACCTCCTGTCACCTCCTAACTGTCAGCATAAGTGCGCAAAGGGTTGCCATCACCTGAGATTTTGTTTTAGGGATTAGTGTGACTTGCAGTCTGTGCACCACAAGCCAGCCAGCCCTGTATTTGGGTCTCTCTCCCAACCTGCATGAGATGGAATATGTGAGGCGACCATTGCATCTGCCCTGTGGTCTCTGTGAAGATGGAATAAGAATTTTTTTTCCCCCAGATATGGGTCATGGTGGTAGAGGAGGGTGCTTGTGTAGTCATGCATCAGTGCATACAAGACCTCAGATGTATGACGACTTTCTTTTCGTAAATTGCAATATTCCACAAAGGCAATCAATTTGATGAGACATTTGCCATCAAATATGCAAGTGATCAGACAACACTGCCTCAATATTTCCAGGCATCCTATGGGTTGTGAGATTATTACAGTAAGAATTTTGACCTAACTTCATCAGTATCCACGAATAGGATGAGAGGTGACATCATAAGAATGGAGGTACCACAACTGAGCTATTTCCCACCAGTAAGGAGCCTTGTCTCCCTAGAACTAATTAAATAAAGAATATGCAGCGTTATGTTATCGTCATTGACTGGTCCTTTCCCACTGAATTTCGAGATGGTGGGAGGGGAGAAGGGGAGGGGAAGAGGGTGGGAGGTTTCTAAGAAGAATAGTTTTTCCCCATGGGTTCATAAGCCGCTTAGCAGAACAATAGGTTAAGTGACCCCTGAGTCAAGGGGGGGGGGGGGGTTACATCAAAACCACTTATCTGAACAGTAGGTTAACGTTATACATCAAGCAACTGTCTGTATTTAATAAACTGCTTATCGATTTGGTGTAAAAGTACATCAGGATCCGCTTTGCCCTACTACTCTCACTATCTCCAAATGACAAAATGACAGTGAGAGAACTCAAATACCAACACTGAATTACAAATAAAAATGGCAGTCCACAAATAAACCTGTAGTAACTAGCATTCTAACATACAAAACAAAATCACTGCAAAGTTATGCACCAACCTAATAATTTGAAAGCATTTCTACAATTGGAGCTCACTTTAAATAGTGTTATCGTGGCTTACAACAATATTACCGGCTTCCTGCAAAGAGAAGTAGTGGCTTGATGTTAGGGAGTCAAACGTCCCTCCCGTTAACATGTCCCAGCAAAGTCTCACTTTACATCCACGTCTGTAAGGTGACAGCTGTCTTCACGAAGCTGCTGCTATAGTCCAGGCATTTGATCCATATAATTTAACGTCGACAAACCCCACTTTATATGACATAGCCAAAGGTTTCTTTTTTTTATTTCCTCGAAATGATTTTCAGTGTCTCCCAGACTGCGTTTTACTGATGCAGTAGTACCCACTTGTAATGGATAATGGCAGTTTCGTCTTGACACCATCTCACTAGAATGTTCTATATTTCCACTATTAAAGCACACACGCGTGGTGTTGTCCCTCTTCTACAAGGACGTACTGAAAAGTAATAGCTCCGAATTTTTTTGCGTTCTCGATATTAGTTGACATATTACTTGTCGGGCATATTACTCGGTCGCCATTCCTGCTTTGCTGAAGCAAGCTGCAATCCTCTGCTACTAAAGTGCTCCGAATAGGAGCAGATACATGGCAGTTGTAACTTAGCTTTGAGTGTGTGCTGAAAAGTAATACCTGCGTTGTTTGTGTAAAATCTTGCAAGCTCACCCCTACTAGCTTATTTGATTTCATCATCTGCTATTATCGAGTCTGACTTTTATTCGCACACGAGCTTGGCTGATCATTTCTTAATAGTTTTGATGGTTATCGCATGATGATACCTCTCACTGCTTGCTATGGCTAGTGACAACATGGCACCTTTCCAATTATAGCCCAATTAATTAAATGAATAATATTAACTTATTTCACTCAGATTAACTGAAATTATGCACAACATACAATGCTCCCTGACACTGCATCAGCCAGTACAATCACTTCAACTTATGACTCTTTATCATTCTGAACCCAATTTCCTTCACTTATTTAACTATCCTCCTGAATAAAATACAATCGATTATTGGGAATTTACTCTGACTGGGAATGAATGAAGGTTTCCTTCATATCAAGAGCAACACAGAGATATTGTTCCACAGAATTTATTTCTCAAATTGATACTCGTAATATAGTTTCATCTCCGCTTCGGGTTAGGACTTTTACATCTGCAAGACTGCATGCAATAACTCCCAGTTGGGATTAATCTTGGTCTCCTACGGCTAATATCAAATCGTCGCGATTTTGGGCAGCAGGAAGGTTTCATACAATGAAAATAATCTCGTCTCACAACACACAGTTCTCACTAGCTTGCAAGTCACAAAGTCTATATGAACTACTGCAGTCTGAATGTCACTGGCAGTGGGAAGGCCAAACATGGGAGATCAGCAGAGTACAATTCTGACAATCAGACATCATAACAAGGTGACGGCACTCAAATGCTATCCTGTTGCTTGGATAATTAAGGAAGGTATCAGTCAATGTAAGCTACTCTTGATTACATTAACAAGAAATTGAATTAAATTTAAGTTTAGTAATCACTGCACAGAAAGTATTCAAATATGTACAGGCTATACTATCACTCTCGTGATTTATGGTAAATACAGATAATTGAAATTGTCAGAATTTCGTTACATGTGTGTGATGTTCTTAGAGAATCTACTGTGGCGGTCTGCCGAATTTGACACAGGGATTACAAAATTCTATGTTAGATAAACTACCACCACAATTTTGAAATTAAACTAAAGTGCAGGCACTCAGAATTCAAACACTATTCACCACACATTAATGATCGCATAGTCAAGCTATAATGATTCTCATATTCACTGAAGCAAAATTTCATCCTGAACCTCTGTACAGTGCACAAAACATACGTAGAAACGCAAGGCAGACCATGTGGTACATCCAACCATCACAAAGAAAAGATGAAAAGTAAACATCATTAATCAATAAAATACACGCACTGGGTTCTATTTTCCTTAGCAATGACTGAACATTAATGAAGAACAGACACTAATGATGACTGACCACTGATAACTGGCTCCCTAACTTGGCGCAAAGCAGATGGTTGCAAGGCAAGTACAAAGAAAACGGTCCCTAATCCGCAAAATGATAAAGGAAAACTATCTGCATCCCATCAATAGCTGTTCCAGCATATACCCTTTAATTACAATGATTTCTCATAGTTAGTCTCTGTTATCAACAGGGGTGCGAGCCGTTACTCATCTAGGAGTCCGAAAGAAAATACAAGAAATGTCAAAATTGATCCCTTTAAACTATTCTGATTAACCTTGTAACATATGTAAGAATTATTAGCGATTTGTAAGAGCCAGTTAAACTTTTAAAGTTTAGAGCTTAAGGCTCCTTTATGTGTTTAGTGCCAAGTGCAAACACTATCACAAAAGAAAGATAGAGTAGGATAGATAGTGATATGTGGCATCTCTGCTGAAAGAGCACAATGCTGGTGCACACACGAGGGTTTCGGAGCACACCGTTCATCGTACCTTGTCGAACATGGAGCTCCGCAGCAGACCACCCCTATGTGTTCACATGTCGACACAATAGCATCCTCAGTTACGATTTCAGTGGGCACGGGACTATCGGGATTCGACCGTCGATCAATGTAAACGTGTCGGCTCTTCGGGTAAACCACATTTTTGCTACACTAGGTCGCTGGTCATCTTCACAAATGCCGTCATCGAGGCTAATGGCGGCTCGAAACGTGCAGCGCACCACGAACGCAGACTGGTGGGACAGTATTATGCTACGAGCGACATTCTCCTGCGCTTGCATGGAACCTATGGTAGTAATCGAAGACACTCTGACAGCTGCGAACCACCTGCATCCCTTCATGCTTGATGTCTTCCCCGATGGCGATGTCATCTTTCAGCAGTATAACTGTGTCTCGGAGCCAGAATCGTGCTACAGTGGTTTGAGGAGCATTATAGTCAACTCATGTTGATTCTCGGCGACCAAATTCACCTGATGTAAACTTTAAGGAACCAATCTGGGTCGCCATCGGGTGCCATCACCGCATATGCAAATCAGCGGCCCGTTGTTTACGCGAATTACATGACCTATGCGTAGACATGTAACGCCACGTACCTCCACAAACATACCAATAAACTTTCGGATCCCTGAAATGCAGATTCAGTGATGTTTTTCATTTCAAAGAGGGACAGAGAAGTCATTAAGCAGGTGATAATAATGTTTTGGTTCATCAGTTTATATACATAAGACCCTATCAAAAAGTTACCATGTCCTTTGGCTTTCGGGTCAAGAGTGGAAGCATTTCAGAAATGCCTAAGTTTTTAAACTGTTCGCAGTCCGCTGTGGTTAAAGTATACCATGCATGACAAAATGATGCTATTCAAAACCTGCGCCGAGATAACTGTGATGCACAGTGAGTCATATATGATAGGGGTGTACGACAGCTGCAGAGATGTGTACGGGTGAACAGAAGTGCAACTGTTGAGCAGCTGACAGCCCAGATCAAGCACGTGACTGACAACAGTGTCTACTACACGACCGTCCAGCGAATGTTGCTCAGTATGGTCATTTGGTGCATGAGCTGGTTCATGCACCTGCGCTGACTGCTTTTCATTGGCGACGAAAGATGGACACCAATACCGCAAATGGACGTCCATTGAGCGACGACAGCTGACGTTTTCAGATGAATCACGTTTTATGCCCCATCGAACAGATGACTGTTCTGTTGGTGTGTATGGCATTGCAACAGTCGTCGGAAGGGCCCAGGCTGGAAGAGGGAGCGTTATGAACTGGAAAATGTTTTCGTGGGATTCCATGAGTGATCTCGTAATTCTGGAAAGCAGAATGTGTCAACAAAAGTATGCCTGGGTACCATGCCCACCACTTCATGCAGTTTGGTTTTTTCTTGGCGCGATGGCATCTACCAGCAGGGCAATGTAATGTGCCATACAGCTCGCAGTGTACTTGCGTTGTTAGAAGAGCACCATGATGAGTTTACCCCACTTCGCTGGCCACCAAACTTGCCGGATCCAATTGAGAATCTGTGGGATCACCTCGACTGGGTTGAGCGCCCCATGGATCCTCACCTGAGAAACGTAGCGCAACTGGCCACAGCACTGGAACTGCCATGCCTTCACATCCCTGTCTGTACCTTCCACAACCTCACTTACTCTCCTCCTGCACGTCTTGCGCTGGGAAAGGTAGTTATTCAGGCTTTTGACTAATGTGACTAGACAGTGTATATACATATGTTGCATCATTGCATTCACAGCTGTGGAAAAAGATTTCATATGGCGGAAACATTCACAACAGTACGTGCAAGGCCACTCTCAGTGACCCAATGCCACTATGGCTATAATGACTTATAGCAACTTATGAATTTTTATGTTTAACAGACAGTAAAGAAGATAGTGCAAATGGCGAGCCTGCTTCCATTACACCGCGACAACAGTGGGTTGGCACAGTACTTACAGCTGCCACGCTATCAGTAAACAGGAGTGTGTTGAGAAGACTGAGTGGCCCCTGTTTGGCACCCTTGGTGCGTGCTGGCAGCGACGCTATTCTACACTCAGTCCACACCACAATGAGTAGAGACTTCGTGGCACCTTCTGGGTTTCACAACTCCCTTCAGACGTGCATCTTCAGATTTGAGAGAGTGTTCCGTACGATCGGCGACCAGCCAGATCCATTTCCCTCACACAAACACTCGACGTAGCTTAAGCGAATATGGGACTTCGCCAAACATGAAAGGTTGTGGAACAATGGGGCAGTTACCCAAGGTTGAGTCGTAATTTAGCGTCGAGGATTAGTTTTACTTCCTTTTCTTCTTGTATGCACCTCAATACCTTACCGTTCAGCCAAAACAGTGGTAAAGAAAAAAATGCGGGAGGAATTAAAGATCAAGGAGAAGTAACAAAAACTTTGATGTTTGCCGACTACATCATAATCCTGACAGAAACAGCAAAGGCCTTGGAAGAGCAGCTGTGCGGGATGAACAGTCTCTTGAAAGGAGGATACAAGATGAAGATTGTTGTTGTTGTGGTCTTCAGTCCTGAGACTGGTTTGATGCAGCTCTCCATGGTACTCTATCCTGTGCAAGCTTCTTCATCTCCCACTACCTACTGCAGCCTACATCCTTCTGAATCTGCTTAGTGTATTCATCTCTTGGTCTCCCTCTACGATTTTTACCCTCCACGCTGCCCTCCAGTGCTAAATTGGTGATCCCTTGATGCCTCAGAACATGTCCTACCAACCGATCCCTTCTTCTAGTCAATTGTGCCACAAACTCCTCTTCTCCCCAATTCTATTTAGTACCTCATCGTTAGTTACAAGATCTACCCATCCAATCTTCAGCATTCTTCTGTAGCACAACATTTCGAAAGCTTCTGTTCTCTTCTTGTCCAAACTATTTATCATCCATGTTTCACTTTCATTCACACCATACAAATACTTTCAGAAACGACTTCCTGACACATATATCTATACTCGATGTTAACATATTTCTCTTCTTCAGAAACGCTTTCGTTGCCGTTGTAAGTCTACATATTATATCCTCTCTACTTCGACCATCATCAGTTATTTTGCTCCCCAAATATCAAAATTCACCTACTACTTTAACTGTCTCATTTCCTAATCTAATTCCCTCAGCATCACCCGACTTCATTCGACTACATTCCATTATCCTCGTTTTGCTTCTGTTGATGTTCATCTTATATCCTCCTTTCAAGACACTGTCCATTCCATTCAGCTGCTCTTCCAGGTCCTTTGCTGTCTCTGACAGAATTACAATGTCATCGGCGAGCCTCAAGGTTTTTATCTTTTCTCCGTGGGGTTTAATTCCTACTCCGAATTTTTCTTTTGTTTCCTTTACTGCTTACTCAATATACAGATTGAACAACATGGGGGACAGGCTACAACCCTGTCTCACTCTCTTCCCAACCACTGTTTCCCTTTCATGCCCGTCGACTTTTATAACTGCCATCTGGTTTCTGTACAAATTGTAAATAGCCTTCGCTCTCTGTATTTTATCCTTGCCACCCTCAGAATTTGAAAGAGAGTATTCCAGTCAACATTGTCAAAAGCTTTCTCTAAGTTTACAAATGTTAGAAACGTAGGTTTGCCTTTCCTAAATCTATCTTCTAAGATAAGTCGTAGGATCAGTATTGCCTCTCGTGTTCCAACTTTTCTACGGAATCGAAACCGATCTTCCCCGAGGTCGGCTTCTACCAGTTTTTCCATTCGTCTGTACAGAATTCATGTTAGTATTTTACAGCCGTGACTTATTAAATAGATAGTTCGGTAATTTTCACATCTGTCAACACCTGCTTTCTTTGGGATTGGAATTATTATATTCTTCTTGAAGTCTGAGGGTATTTCGCCTGTCTCATACATCTTGCTCACATGATGGAAGAGTTTTGACAGGGGTGGCTCTCCCAACGCTATCAATAGTTCTAATGGAATGTAGTCTGCTCCCGGGGCCTTGTTTCGACTGATGTCTTTCAGTGCTCTGTCAAACTCTTCACGCAATATCACACCTCCCATTTCAACTTCATTTACATCCTCTTCCATTTCCACAATATTGTCCTCAAGTACGTCGCCTTTGTATAGACCCTCTACATACTCCTTCCAGCTTTCTGCTTTCCCTTCTTTGCGTAGATCTGGGTTTCCATCTGAGCTCTTAATATTCATACAAGTGGTTTTCTTTTCTCCAAAGGTCTCTTTAATTTTCCTGTAAGCAGTGTCTATCTTACCCCTAGTGAGATGTGCCTCTACATCCTTACATTTGTCCTCTAGCCATCCCTGATTATCCATTTTGCACTTCCTGTCGATCTCATTTTTGAGACGTTTGTATTTATTTTTGCCTGCTGCATTTATTGCATTTTTATATTTTCTCCTCTCATCAATTAAATTCAATAAATCTTTTGTTACCCAAGGATTTCTACTAGCCCTCGTCTTTTTACCTTCTTGATCCTCTGCTGCCTTCACTGTTTCATCCTTCAAAGTTACCCATTCCTCTTCTATTTTATTCCTTTCCCCCATTTCTGTCAATCGTTCCCTAATGCTCTCCCTAAAACTCTCTACAACCTCTGGTTCTGTCAGTTTATCCAGGTCCCATCTCCTTAAATTCCCAACTTTTTGCAGTTTCTTCTGTTTTAATCTAGAGTTCATAACCAATAGATTGTGGTCAGAGTTCACATCTGCCTCTGTAAATGTCTTACAATTTTAAACTTGGTTTCCAAATCTCTGTATTACCATTATATAATCTATCTGAAACCTTCCAGTACCTCCAGGCCTCTTTCCTGCATACAACCTTCTTTCATGATTCTTGAACCAAGGGTTAGCTATGATTAAGTTATGCTCTGTGCAAAATTCTACCAGGCGGCTTCCTCTTTCATTTCTTACCCCCAATCCATATTCACCTACTACGTTTCCTGCTCTTCTTTTTCCAACTGTCGAATTCCAGTCACCCATAACTATTAAATTTTCGTCTCCCTTCACTATCTGAATAATTTCTTTCATCTCATCATACATTTCATTAATCTCTTTGTCATCTGCGGAGCTAGTTGGCATATAAACTTGTGCTACTGTGGTAGGCGTGGGCTTCGTGTTTATCTTGGCCACAATAATGCGTTCACTATGCTGTTTGTAGTAGCTTAACCGCACTCCAATTTTTTTAATTCATTATTAAACCGACTCCTGCATTATCCCTATTCGATTTTGTATTAATAACCTTGTATTCTCCTGACCAAAAGTCTTGTTGCTCCTGCCACCGAACTTCCCTAATTCCCATTATATCTGACTTAAACCTAGCTATTTCCCCTTTTTAAATTTTCTAACCCACCAACACGATCCTTAGAACGCCAATTTTCTTTCTCCTGATAACGAAGTCCTCCTGAGTAGTCCCCGCCCGGAGATCCGAATGGGGGACAATTCTACCTCCGGAATATTTTACCCAAGAGGACGCCATCATCTTTTAACCATACAGTAAAGCTGCATGCCCTCGGGAAAAATTACGGCTGTAGTTTACCCTTGCTTTCAGCCGTTCGCAGTACCAGCATAGCAAGTCCAGTTTGGTTAGTGTTACAAGGCCAGACCAGTCAATCATCCAGACTGTTGCCCCTGCAACTACTGAAAAGGCTGCTGCCCCTCTTCAGGACCACACGTTTGCCTGGCCTCTCAGCAGATACCCCTCCGTTGTTGTTGCATTAACGGTACGGCTGGCTATCTGTATCGCTGAGGCACGCAAGCCTCCCAACCAACGGTAATGTCCATGGTTCAAGGGGGGCAGATGAAGATTAACAAAAGCAAAACAAGGATGATGGAGTGGAGTCGAACTAAATCAAGCGATTCTGAGCGAATTAGAGGATATAAGACACTAAAAGTAATAGACGAGTTTTGCTATTTGAGCAGTAAAAATCTGATGATGGACGGAGTAAAGAGGATATAATATATAGACCTGGTAATAGCAAGAAGTGCGCTTCTGAAGAAGTGAAATTTGTTAACATCGAATATTAATTTAAATGTTAGGAATTGTTTTCTGGAGTGTAGCCTTGTACAGAAGCGAAAAATGGGTGATAAACAGCTCAGACAAGAAAACAATACAAAATTCTGAAATGTGGTGCTACAAAAGAATGTTGAAGAATAGGTGGGTAGATCGTGCGACTAATGAGGAGGAACTGAACAGAATTGCGGAGGAAAGAAATTTGTGGCATAACTTGACTAAAAGAAGGGATTGGTCGATAGGACACATTCTGAGACATTAAGGAAGCCTGCATTTAGTACAGGAGGAAGGTATGGGGTAAAAATTGCAGAGGGAGACCAAGAGACGAGTACAGTAAGCAGGTTCAAACGAATGTAGGTTGCAGTACTTATCTGGAGATGGAGAGGCTTCAACAGGATACAGTAGCATAGAGAGCTGCATCAAACCAGTAATCAGACTGAACACCGCACCAACAACAACAACAACAAGACAGTGGTAAGACAGCCCTTTGGCGGTAGCAGTGTCTGGGTCTGCCATGTTGTACATAAATAATTGCACATAGTTACAGGGATACTACGACGGCAAATGTGCGATGTGATGACATCCTGTAATGGTATGCCGAAGATTTTGGGTAGCGTATGGACCTGAGATCCATGTGATGGATGATAATGTCAGATCATGCAACCCAGTGGGCGAGTAACTGTAACATGGGGAGAGTATGCGTCTAGAGCGGCCAGTTCGCCCACAGATTAGAATATAAAATAAAAGAGCACCGGTGATTGTCGTTCATAGTTGAGCCTGATAGAATATTCATAGGTGGCTTTAGGACGAAGTAATGCGATGCTAACATTACAACTATACGTTGATACTGACCTGACTTGTTCACTTATGTGAGGTGTTAGCACAAAGCATACTGGATATTTGGTACAAAGTATGAGGAGCCGCTGTGCGTCCTGTATTGTCAAGACAGGTTGTTGCACCTGCTATTGATGATCTATGTGACTCCACCCGAGTTACACCGTACACGGTAAGTGCACCCACTGATAACGTCTGATTTTCTGGTGCAGGATATATTCTAGTGGACACACTATCGCTATGTATCACGTTGTTGCGACGGTTCTTATTACAAGGCGCCGGATATTGTATTCATTTGCATAATTTTAATTCAAGTGAAGTTAGATACTGTAGAATATTGTAAAGGCGTCTCCGTACGACACACGTGCAGGGCTGCAATTGAGAGACACCGAGTGGTCGTTGCCACGAATAGGAGAACATAGGTGTCAGATGCTGTGGCCGATGATCTGCCGTGGAGTCATGGTATGAGTAGAAATCGACGTCGTGAGATACGATGCTGGCGTGACTACCGTACGGCGAGAAATGTTCGCCGTTTTGGCCCCAAATTGTAATATTTTATTAACAAATAACAACTATTCTAGGCAACGATCCCGTATGAGGACTGAGGGATGGCCTAAATCTCTTTATACTCTTCCTATATTATTGCTGGCTCCAATAGCAATGAAAGTAATACTTTTAAAACAGCTGCCAGCATTATGCCAAAACAGAAAGAGGTGAATATGTCACGAAGGTTTCCTTATGTACAGTATTTGCGTTTTTACCCGTCGCAAAGTCACTCGGCGCTCACGTATGGTTGGTGTCACACCGTGCTTCACATATTAGTAATTATTTTTTCGGCAATTCTTGTTTGGAGTGTATCTACCGCTCGAGTCAGGTTGAGGTCGGACCACATATGATTTAAATCTGTTATTATGTTTACAGGTCACTGTCACGAAAAGTCTGGATGTGAGAATTAATTTTCTGTACATTATGCACGTTCGAGGTGAGAATACAGCCGGCCGGAGTGGCTGAGCGGTTCTAGGCGCTACAGTCTGGAACCGCGCGACCGCTACGGTCGCAGGTTCGAATCCTGCCTCGGGCATGGATGTGTGTGCTGTCCTTAGGTTAGTTAGGTTTAAGTAGTTCTAAGTTCTACGGGACTGATGACCTCAGAAGTTAAGTCCCATAGTGCTCAGAGCCATTTTTTTTTTTTTTTTGAGAATATAGTTGGCTTGTTTGAATAAACTTCATTAAATGACATCGTATTATTTTGAGACGATTATACGCGAACTCACACGTCAAGTAGTTAGCCACCTATTTACAGACTTTCAGTCAAGGCAGCGAGCGCTACATCTGCGACGAACAACGCAGTGACCAGACTGACACCAGTTCAGGATGCAGTAAACTCCATGCGAACAAGCCTTGAAGGCCCAACAGTACCTACCGACCGCAGTGTCAGTCTCAGCCTGCGGTGACAGAAGGGCATGTGGCCAGCACACCGCTCTCCCGGCCGCTGTCAACTATTGTGACCTGGAGCCGCTGCTTCTCAATCAAGTAGTTCCTCAATTGGCGTAACGAGGGCTGAGTGTACCCCACTTGCCACCGGCGGTCGGCGGCACAGTTACCCATCCAAGTGCTAGCCAAACCCAACACCGCTTATCATCCGAGTTCAGACGAGAACCTCTGTGACCACTGCGGCAAGGTCGTTAGGATGGTGCAGTAAAGGTGAGAGTTTTATCTTAGTATTAGCTCCCAGTGTGACGTATCCGCCACAGTAATCTGTGGTGACGTCAGCGGAGGCTACAGGAAAAGTGATGGGCAGATTTATTGCAGACCGTGGAGGTAGCTCACTCTGTTTCCTGTGTCTTGAACATGCATTAGCTTATGGGCATAAAGTACAGGAGCGTGATGTGTTAAGAGAGGCCGGCTGGTGTGACCGAGCGGTTCCAGTCGCTTCAGTCTGGAACCGCGCGACGGCTACGGTCGCAGGTTCGAATCCTGCCTTAGGCGTGGATGTGTGTGATGTCCTTAGGTTAGTTAGGTTTAAGTACTTCTAAGTTCTAGGGGACTGACGACCTCAGATGTTGAGTCCCATAGTGCTCAGAGCCATTTGAACCATTTTTTGTTAAGAGAGCTAGGTTATGAAAAATTTGCTTAAGAGAAGGTATAGTTAGTATTCCAATCTGCCGGAATAAAAACGTGGCCGCGCGGTGTAGCCACGATGTCTAGGGCGCCATGTCACGGTTCTCGCAGCTCTCTCGGTCGGAGGTTCGAGTACTCCCTCGGGCGTGGGTGTGTGTGTGTATGTCGTCCCAAGGGTAAGTAAGTCTAAGTTAGATTAAGTAGTGGGTAAGCTTAGGGACCAATGACCTCAACAGTTAGGTCTCATAAAGCCTTACCATAAATTTAAAATTTAATTTAATAAATATCGATGTTTTTCTCTATCTACATTGGTTCAAATGGTTCAAATGGCTCTGAGCACTATGGGACTCAACTGCTGAGGTCATTAGTCCCCTAGAACTTAGAACTAGTTAAACCTAACTAACCTAAGGACATCACAAACATCCATGCCCGAGGCAGGATTCGAACCTGCGACCGTAGCGGTCTTGCGGTTCCAGACTGCAGCGCCTTTAACCGCACGGCCACTTCGGCCGGCTATCTACATTATTCCGTGGTTTATTAAGTTTTCAAATTTATACTGACGTTTTGATCACCCGGTAAAATTTGCGAGCATGGAGGACGCGGACAGGGATTGCGGATAGGTGGCGCTAGGTGGGAATGTTGGTCGGCGGGGAGCGTTCCGAGATAGTCCGTGAATTTGCAATAAACACTGCGTTCGGATGGCGCAGTGGTTCACGCAACTGTAAGCAAGAGAATACTGGGTCGTGTCACGGCTCGCCACGAATTTTCACTCATCGCCACCTATTCTGCATAAAGTACCGATGCGGCTGATATCATCAGCTCCTTCCCTTTCTTTTTCTTTCTCCCCCTCCTCATTCAGTTTACATAAAGACTATGAGAGTGAGAAAGACTGTACCTCGGCAGCAGATTAATAATCTTCTGTAAGCCTGCTTAAGTGAAATTGATTTTCGTTAACATGTTTGCTACATTTTAAGAGAAGAGAAGGAAGATTGGATTTTAACGTCGCATATACAACGAGATCATGAGAGACGGAGCACAGGCTCAGATTCTTTCCAGGATGGGGAAGGATATCGGCCGTGCCCTATCAAAGGAACTATCTTGGCATTTGCCTGGAGCGAATTAGGAAAATCACTGGAAACCTAAATTTAGATGGTCCTCCGGAATGCTAATCCAGCTGCTAAATGTAGGTGACTACTGAAACTGTCCACTGTGTTCTTACATTAGCGTGCTTTCTATCTATCTAATATTTGTCTCCATAAAAAATACAGGCCCGGCCAAGGGTGGCCTAGCGGTTCTAGGCGCTTCAGTCCGGAACCGCGCGATCGCTACGGTCGCAGGTTCGAATCCTGCCTCGGGCATGGATGTGTGTGATGTTCTTAGGTTAGTTAGGTTTAAGTAGTTCTAAGTTCTAAGGGACTGATGACTTCAGATGTTAAGTCCCATAGTGCTCAGAGCCATTTTTAAAAAATACAGTGAGACGACAAAAGTTAAAGGAAAGTGATACGTGCATATACACATGGGATAGTATCGCGTACGCAAGATATAAAAGAGCGGTGCATTGGCGGAGCTGTCGTTTGTACTCAGGTGATTCATTTTGAAACACGTATGTTGTGTGGCGGCGATGGCGAGGCATTGCAGAGTCTCTGACCAGAGAGCCATTTATCGTGGCTAGTCTGCGCTTGACCGCGCGAGAGTTGCGAGCGGTACTCTGTCAGTAGTAGTCGTGCAGTACAGTTGCGAGCAGTAGTCAGTGGGCAGTCTGTCAGTAGCAGTAGGGCAGAGCAGTATGTCGGTAGTAGCAGCCCAGTGCAGTTGTGTGTGAGGAGTCGGTGGGCGTCGACATGGCACTGTGGTCAAGATTCAGGATGAGGTATATTATTTTTAAATGCGCTCAGCTAATAATGTAAATTAACTGTAACTAATTTGTGCAACAATCGCCCCAATAATAATTTTGATTTCAAAGCAATATTTTTAACGAAAGAACTATTTAATTGAACGAACGATTTCCTTCCATTTCCTTTAAAGAAAAGTTTCAGTTAAATTTCAAAAAAAAAAATATATAAAAAAAATAATACTTGCAATGCATTTCCTCCAAGCCATGGCCAACAATAAGAGCAGAAATTTGACATGCAGTTTCAATGAGGTAAGAAATTAATTATGATTTTTTTGCACAGGGCCAAAGACCGATATTTTGGTTTAATTGAGTTTACATTGTCAGTGCAGTCTCATTAGCATTGAATTGTTTTTCATTATTTTCGTGACAGCTTACACCTTGAGTCAGATCGCGATTCTCATTTTTATTGTCATTAAATTTATTTGCTGGGAGCTTATGTTAGGTTGTATTCTTGTTAACATTCAACTATTGTGTTTCAAAATTTCTCTGGGGAGCTTACACTTAGCTCAATGTGCATTAGCATTTAAAATAATATCTTTTAAATTTCGGTGGGGAGGTTACAATTTGAAAAAGTTCCCGAGAGATTATGTCCGCACGGCTGGAATAAATAGACTTTGAACGCAGAATGGTAGCTGGAGCTAGGCGCATGACACATTCCATTTCCGAAATCGTTAAGGAATTCAGTATGCGGAGATCGACAGTGTCATTTGTGTGCTGAGAATACCAAAATTCAGGCATTACCTCTCACGGACAACGAAATGTCCGACGGCCTCCGCTTAACGACCGAGAGCAGCGGCGTTTGCGTATAAATTTGGAAATTTGTGGTAGGATCTTATGGGACCAAACTGTTGAGGTCATCGGTCCCTAAGCTTACGCACAACTTTTTATCTTTCTTTTTTTTTTTATAAAAAATCTTTATTCTTCAAATACATGACACATAATGACCCACTACCTAATACATTAGTGGGTCCTCATTTATGCTTATTAGAATTACACTTACTGCAGCTTACGTAGTTCTAGAATGTGGTGTTGTTCCGTTTTCCACTATGGGCATTACTTTCTGTGTCTTTGCGTTATCAGTGTTATACTTATCTACTGTTTATTGCTAGTCTACTCTGCCTGCAGCGATACAGTTGTGCCAGCATTTATAAACCTGCATTGTTTTCCGTGCCCACCGAGCTAATCCCAGTGGGCATGCCCCTGGCACCGGGCCGGCCCGGAATAATGAATCGCTGAAGTACTATGCTAATGGAGTTACCCTATATTATCCCACGTGTAACCTAAAACTAAATTCTATAGTCATATTCGGCGAGTGTCTGAATCGGTTAAAATGTGCACATTACCCCCTAATCCTAGACATGGTGTGAAGCGGCTGGCCAGGTCCACGCCTCGGCGGAACAGGATAAGTGTACTGAGTCTAAATCAGGTATGATCTATTAATGGTTGTTCCTTAGGAATTCTTTTATAACTTTGCTTGATATTTCATTTGCAAGTTTATTCAAGATTTGGAAATGGTCCTCTTGCCTGAGTAGGTGGTACGTGTCGTAATTGTGTAGCTGTTGTCTTAAATGTGCCGCCGGCCGGAGTGGCCGAGCGGTTCTAGGCGCTGCAGTCTGGAGCCGCGCGACCGCTACGGTCGCAGGTTCGAATCCTACCTCGGGCATGGATGTGTGTGTTGTCCTTAGGTTAGTTAGGTTTAAGTAGTTCTAAGTTCTAGGGGACTGATGACCACAGCAGTTAAGTCCCATAGTGCTCAGAGCCATTTGAACCATTTTTTTTTTTTAAATGTGCCGCTACATCGTCGAAGAAGTGGCACTCATACACCACATGGTCCGGGGTGCCTGGTGAGGCCCCACAGTCACACGTTGGTGTAGCCCACTTCCCAAATTGGCATAGGTATGCCAGGTAGGGTCCATGTCCAGTAAGGAAGTGCAGCAGTCCTCTTGATGGCTTAAAGTATTGTAGCTGTAACCGCTCCATGATGTTAGGCAGCGATTCGTATGCTCTGCGACCCGTTTCGCCATTGTCCCACTGTTCCTGCCATAGCTCCTCCCCCCTACATTTAATTTCTGATTTGTTCCCCACGTGAATCCCCATTAATTCGATTATTTTGTCCGTTTGTCCCTTACGCACTACTTAATCTAACTGAAACTAACTTACTCTAAGGACAACACACACATACACACCCATGCCCTAGGCAGGAGTCGAACCTCCGACGGGGGCAGCCGCACGGGCCGTGACAAGACGCCTTAGAGCACGTGGCTACCTCGCGCGGCGTTTGCGTAGAGTTTCAGTGCTAACAGACGAGCAACACTGCGCGAAATAACTGCAGAAGTCAATGTGGGACGTAATACTAAAGTATCCGTTAGGAGAGTGCGGCGATATTTGTCGTTAATCGGCTATGGCAGCATAAGACCGACGCTAGTGCCTTATCTAATAGCACGACTTCGCCTGCAGTGCCTCTCCTGGGTTCGTGACTATATCGGTTGGCTGAAAAACCGTGGCCTGGTCAGATGACTACCGATTTCAGTTGGTAAGAGCTGATGGTAGGGCTCGAATGTGACGCAGACCCCGTAAAGCCATGGACCCAAGTTACCAACAAGGCACTGTGCAAGCTGGTGCTGGCTCTAAAATAGTGTGGGCTGTGTTTACATGAAATGGACTGGGTCCTCTGATCCAATTGCACCGATCACTGACTGGAAATGTTCGTGTTCGGATAAAACGCTGGAAACCATTTGCAGCCATTCACGGACCTCATGTTCCCAAATAACGACGGAATTTTTATGGATGACAATGCGCTATTTCATCAGGCAACAATTGTTCGCGATTGGTTTGAAGAACATTCTGGACAATTCGAGAAATGATTTGGTCATACAGATCGCCCTCCATTAATTCCATCGAACATTTATGAAACATAAGCGAGTTCGTTCGCAAAATTCTGCAGCGGAAACACTTTCGCAATTATGGACAGCTTCAGAGGCATAATGGCTTGATATTTCTGCAGGGACTCCCATCGACTTATTGAGTCCATGCCACGCCGAGTTACTGCACTTCAGAGGGCAAAACAAGGTCCGTCACTATATTAGGAGTTATCTTATGATTTAAAGCTAGTTCCACAAGAAAGCGTACGCCATAGTTTGAAATCTAAGGTTCGCAGCCACATCTATAGAAGTGGTCTCGAATCTGTGCTCAATGTGCTTTTGCACAGTGTATAGATAAACAATGTGACAGTTGAATGTTCTGTTTTGTCGGTTGTAGTTTAAAATGAGTGCAGAATATAAGAAGCGTCACGAGACAGTGTTCCTTGTAAATCATTCAAAGGGACCAAAGCTTTCATATGGAGCTGCTGCTAAAATTCTTAGAAAGTCAAAGATATTAGTTGCGAAGTGTGTCAAGACAATAGGCTGTTCACGATAGATTGGCCCGTAATGTCTCCGGATGCAAAACTGATCGAAAATGTTTGGTCGTATATTAAGATGAAGCTTAAAGGAAAGCAAATATATACCGTACTTTGTAGCAGCTGTCATACGAAATCAGGATGATATGAATATCGTTACCGAAGGAATATGCAGAAAATCTAGTGAAGGGCATGCCGAAAAGGTGCCAAGTTATAACCGATAATCGCGGCGATTGATTTAACTATTAGGTAATTGTGCAATTAGTAATAATAAGTATTTTCATGTAAACATATATTTATAATAGCGTCTTTTATTTCATGCAGATTACGGCATACACTTTCTTGTGAGACTGACTGTGAGTGATCTCAGTGTGTGAAATACACTGACGGAAAAAATCGCAACATCATAGATAATTAACGTAGAGTAATGAAATTTCGGGAATACATTTATGTAGGTAACGTATTTAAGTGACAAACATCGCAAGATCACAGGTTAAGGTAAGCGCGAGATAAGCCATTGCAAATATGGAGTTCTCGTACATTAATAACCGGTGTAAGCGCCAGAATGATGAATGTAAGCATGCAAACATTCTTGCATTGTTCTACGAGTGCTGGATGTCAGTTTGTGGGATGGAGCTCCATGTCTGTTGTACTAACCCAGTCAGTACAGGGACGGCTAACGCTGGTTGTGGATGACGCTGGAGTTGTTCCGATGTGTCCCATATGTGCTAGATTGGAGACAGATCCGGTGATCAAGGAGGCCAAGACAGCATGTCGACATTCTGCAGAGGATGTTGAGTTACAACAGCGATATGTGGGCGAGCTTTATCCCGTTGGAAAACACCACCTGGAATGCTGTTGGTGAATGGCAGCACAACAGGTCGAATCACCACATTGGCGTACAAATTTGCAGTCAGGGTGCGCGGCACAACCACAAGAGTGCTCGTGCTGTCATACGAAATCGCATCGCAGACCATAGCGCCAGGAGGTGTAGATCCAGTGTGTCTAGCACGCAGATAGGTTGGCGGCAGACCCTCAACTGACCTTCTTCTAACCGACACACAGCCATCACTGGCACCAAGGCAGAACCAGCTTTCATCAGAAAACACAACAGACCTCCTACCTGCCCACCCATGAGCTCTCGTTTGACACCACTGAAGTCACAAATGGCGTTGTCTTGGGATCAGTGTAATGCACGCAACAGGGCGTTTGGTTCGTAGCTGTCCATGACGTAACCGATTTGTAATAGTTCGTTGTGTCACAGTAGTGCCAACTGCTGCTCAAATTGCTACTGCAGAATGCAGTGCAATGCGCCAGTGACACACGCCGAACATGATGGTCTTCCCTCTCAGTAGTGCCACATGGCCGCACGGAGCCCGGTCTTCTTGCGACCGTGACAACCGCCGCCAGCAATCATACAGTATGCAGTGGCTACATTCCTTCTAAGTCTTTCTGCAATATCGCAAGGTACATCCAGCTTCTCGTAGCCCTATAACACTTCATTCAAACTCAGTGAGGTGTTGATAATGGTGTCTTTGTCGCCTTCAAAGCATTCCTGAGTAACATCAACAGAACACGTCCACTCTCAAAGGTAACTAATGCTCACGACCGTTACAGCGTGTATTTAAAGTGAATATGATCCGCATCCTCTTAGTGGCGCTACTAGCACCACTCTTATGCGACTGGCGCCACATCTGGAGAGACATCATATTCCGAAGTGAAAACACGCCTACCAATTTTCGTTTAGGTCGCACAACTCCGTTTTGGTGTTACGATTTTTTTCCCGTCAGTTAATAAATGTAGTTAAGGTTTTGTTCCCTTGGTATACAAGTCTCGTAATTCATTTTTTAATTCTGCGGTAATGTTTCGTGTTTCAACAAAGAAACATAGACATATTTCCAGTATTTCATTTTAATAATATATAACTATCAACAGATATTTATATAGGGAACTTACCTGTCTGCCATTACGCCACTGATTGATGTCTTTTTATTTCCTTTAAGGTAAAGATATATGAGAATTGGTTTCATTGTTGTGTATGTATGCAGGGTACAATGTTGCTATTTTTAGTGCGACTAGTCACATATGACATTGTTTTTACTATTTGAACCTTTTGAGTACTACAGTGTAATGGAAAGAATGTGTATAAAACTTACGTCTTTAATTTTTTCTTTTAAGTTAGGTCTTCATATTCATGTTGACGATATTTAATTGCTTTTTTTCTTCCATACAGTTAGGGCGGTCGCAGGTTCGAATCCTGCCTCGGGCATGGTTGTGTGTGATGTCCTTAGGTTAGTTAGGTTTAAGTAGTTCTAAGTTCTAGGGGACTGATGACGACAGATGTTAAGTCCCATAGTGCTCAGAGCCATTTGAACCATTTGAACAGTTAGGGCAGGTAAGGTAGCCCACATTTTTCTTTTAGAGCGAACTTCATCAGAGTCGTGCGCCGGAGATGTTTCCAGTTGTATCTTCTTGCTATAATTAAAATGCAGCTACTTACGGAGATGTAGTGTGGGCTGTAATTATCGTATGTCAGCGAAACTTGACAGATGTGTTAACTTGGAACCGATGTACACGCGAAAAAAATTGGTTTCATTTTTCGCCACCGGGTGCCAAAGCTTAAATTTAAGAAGTCCTTTCAGTCGGGATACACATAACAGGTCACACATCCTGTCAGAATTAAGTTTTCCTTTATATGGGATTTTGTATCCCGCCTGGAAGGCGGCGCGTGGGTTTGCTCCTGCAAACTGAAGGGTAGGCCGAAAATAGGAAGCGAATAGGAGCAGGAAAACGTGAAGTATTTCGGTACTGCTGGAAGATTTTACAAGTTTACTGAATTTTTTTTTTTTTTTTACTGTAGCCAGAATTAGGATTATATTAAGCTTACCTAACTTGAATATGAAACACTGCAGTATTTGAGGATTAAAAATTCTATCTGGTGGCAGCTTCAATTATCACAATCGTAATGTTCTGTTTCTGCCACTAGAGGCCACAGACATTATTATTTTATTGTTCATGGCTGTGAGTAGTCGCACATTGACATCTTGGGTTGTTGGGTGTTCTGCCAAATATTAGCGACGTTCTTGCACGATATTTCTGTAAAGTAGCTAGTAACCTTCATCTGGTGAGACCTGAGACTGCTCCTCGACACTTGTTTTGTGGCAGTTTACTATTACAGAGCATCACCGGTTCAGATTCGGTCCAACTGTCTCGGTGGACAAGTGAGGGGAGGCTCCTCGAGTGGACCTGGTCCAGTATTTATGTCTGTGGCCTTCCCCCTCCACCGGCGGTTGCAGGCATTCTCTCTGCGGTCCGCGCCCGCTCGCTGCGACCTGCTGCAGTGCTGCCGTTCCGTTTACCGTCCGCTGCGGTTCTGGGCATTTCCTCTGCGGTCCGTGCCCACCAGACCCGCTCCTGGGTGTTCCATTTTCGGCCTGGTGCGCTTGGAGTTCTGTCTGGGTTGCCAGGCGTTCTCCCTGCGGTCCTCTCCCGCTCACTGCGATCTTCTGGAGCGTCGCCGTTCCGTTTTCATTCCGAGCCGAGATGCCATCGCGTGCAGACCGTAGAGGCGAATCGAAGGGTGTGGCGGATCGCTGTCCGACCGAGCTCGCTCGGTCGGCGGCCCCATCCGGCCCCCAACTACAATGGCCCGGCACATGGACGAGGTTCAAGAGCTGGCTGACGATCTGGATACGGGAAATCGTTATGCAGAGGTGGTACATACCACTGAAGCGAGTAGTGTGGGGGGACGGCTGTCTTTAGAGATTGCTCTGGTGAAGGTAGCTTCCTGTCCACTACCTACAATGGACCTCGACGTGGACCTTGTAACCGAGACAGGCAACACTCCTACTGTATCGACGAGCCGATATGCAGACGCAGCCTTGGCTGGCGAGGCGAGTGGCGCGGCGGACACATCCCGCCCGCCACCTACGGCAAATCGGCGTACGAAGAGTGAAGCCAAGAAGACGCAATGGCGCGTTCTGACCACCAATGAGGTCTTGCCGTCGTTGACTGTAGTGCGTGTTTTGGACTTGGGAGGGCCGCAAACATCCTCACTCACCTCCACCAAGACCACAGAAGCCGCTGCTGGATGACCTGTGACCGAAACCAGCAGCGGCGCCATGAGCGTCCCAAAAAATGGGAGCACAAAAGCTGCAATGGAGGCAGACAAACACCTCCAATTCCTGAGTGGGCTCATCCCTGGAGCCCAAAAATCGGGAAACCAAGAAGGAAACCCCATCTGGAGCACACCTGCCAGAAGCGTCGTGCCGATGCGTTGCACGATACGTCTGCAAAGTGCCCCGCCTGCACCTGCAGCACTGCACCTAGAGTGCACACCCAGCAGAAGATGTCTTGGAAGGGGACCAGGACCCCGCCTGAGATGGACGAAGACGGGTTCAGATGGCCCATAAGGAAGCACACTGCCAGGGCAGTCATGCTAGCAGCAGCAGCAGCAGCAGCAGGCAGAGTAAACACCGCCAACTGCTTCAGCAGCCTCCCTGACACAACAGCGGAGGTGACCGACACAGAACAGCAGAAGAGGGCGCCCCCTCTCCCACCGATTGTCATCCAGTGGGAGGGCACCTTCAAAGACTTCGAGACAAAGATAAAACAGGTGGTAAAGGGCACCTTCACAACATGGACGGCAGACAGAGACCTGTACCGCATCATCACACACACCGTGGACGATTGCCGTGGTGTGATGGAGCTGACGAAGCGTGAGTGACTCAATTCCATAATGTTTTTGTCTGAACCAGTGAAGACACTGAAGGTGGTTTTCCGGAAACTGCCATTCAACCTACGAGAACTATTCAAAGAGAAGGGTTATGTCATCCACAGCACAACATAGATGAAATCACCCAGAGATAACAATGACATGCTGCTCCTCCTCGCTGTCCTGGATGATAACCCTATTCATGGAAAGATCTTCCAGGAAAAGAGGGTGGGCAGTGCTGAATTCACTGTGGAGAAATTACGGTGCAGAAGAGGACCTCCACAGTGCTTAAACTGCCAAGGCATCGATCATATAGCAAAGTACTGCCAGATGATGCCCCACTGCGTGAAATGCGAGGGAAATCACGCCAGCAGGGAGTGTCCGCTCCCCAGAAAGGACGCCCTGGCCAGCTGCAACTGCAAAGAGGCTTTTGTTGCTAACTAAAGGAGTGCAAGGCCTTGAAGAGAACAGCAGCCATGGGGTGACCTGTGCCCTCCAGGCCTGTGCAAGTGGGTGGGCAAAAGTTTTGCGGCCCACTACATCAGCAGCACCTGCAACGAGATCAGCCCAGAGACCCCCCCCCCTCCCCATTGGACGTCCAGGGGCGCGGACAGTGGAGAGAGCAGCAAGCCACGGCCGGCGCAGCGCCAGCAGCAGAGTCCACCCCAGCCAGGGCAGAAAGTCGGCTCGATAGACGCGGTGGACGGCCAAACAATGACCCTGCCGCTTCGACGCCCGCTGAGCAAGCCCTGACTCCACCGACGCAGAGATGCCAGCTGCGCCCAGTGAAGCTGCAGAGCTGCGCAAAGTGCTCCGAGAATTCAAGCACCTCATACTGCAGCTTCCGCAGATGATAGTATCTGCCCTGACTGTGGCTTCTGCAGATTATAGTATCTGCCCTGACTGTGGCCAACCAGGCCTCCACCACACTTGCAGTCCCTGCCACACATCATGGCTAATTCGCCAAAACTGAGGTTCACCATTTGCATTTTGAATGCGAACAGCATTCGTGACCAAGCTGACGAGTTTTGGCAGCTTCTGCGTGACGAGGCTGTGGACGTCTGCCTAGTCACCGAAACCTTGCTGAAACAAGGAGTGCAGGTGTGGGCGCCGAACTTCCGGTGTTACAGCACCGACCGAGAGACGGCGGGCGGCGGAACAGCGGTGTATGTGAAGACATCACTATACCACCATCCCTTTCAGCTGCCAGAGTTGACCACACTACAAGCTACTGGTGTCGTGGTCAACACCTCAGCGGGCCAGGTGACGTTTGTGGCTGCGTATCGACTACCAGGATGGCTGCTGCAACCGCAAGACTTTCACTCACTGTTGTCGATGCGTGGCAACTTGTTCATCATCGGCGACTTCAACGCCAAACACCCAGAGTGGAACTCCCAGGTGACACTACTACGGGAGGGGGCTACTGCGAGTGGCCCAACAACACGAGGCGATAGTGGTGGGGCCTTTTGACCCTACACACTATCCCAAACGCGGCCGCGCCGACTTTTTGGACGTCGCTATCGTCAAGGATCCCGCACACGACGCCATCGTGACCACACGCGTGGCGCTATCGTTTGATCACCTTCCTGTGATCTTCGATCTGGCCACTGACGGAGTAGCACCACCGGAGGGCCGAAAGCAATACCGCAACGTCGACTGGGACCACTTCCGGGACCACCTAGAAGAGACAGTAGCCGCCGTGCCTGACTCAGAGGCCGAGGGCGCCGATGCGGCCCTTGCCGCATTCACGCGTCTGACGCACGAAGGGGCAGCAGCAGCCACGCCACGTGAACGACGTCGACGGGAACACTTCAGGCAGCTCCCACCAGACATCCTCCAGGCCATCTGGTAGAAGAACCGTCTGTTCCGAGAGTGTCAGATTACACGACAGCCGGCAACGAAGGCCACAATCAACATCATGCATTGCGAAATTAAGTACGCGATTGCAAACCACCGGAACCGTGACTAGACCGGCAGAATTACCACTCTCAGGATAGAGGACGGATCAGCCTGGAGGTTGACTAACAGCGTCCTGCAACAACGCCAGCGAGTCCCGCTGCTCCAGTTCGGAGGTGACGTCATCACCGAGCCTGACGCCAAAGCTGGCGCGTTAGCCGACATATTCGCCGCCAATTTCACGCTGGTGGAGGACGTCGTAGACGAAGAACACAGCCGCTTGGTAGAGCGGCTCCTCCCTGTGTACCTGACGTACTGAGAGATGGACGACGTCATCGCAGAAGGGACAGAGGACGAGGTTGCGCAAAAGTCGCTCGCCTGCAGACAAGGAAGGCAGGAGGGTGCGACAACATCAGCTGCAAGCTGCTGCCGCCAAACGCTGTGAGGCAACTAACGAGGATCTTCAACTCCGTGCTCGGGACCTGCAGCTTCCCATCTGCATGGGAACATGCTGAAGATGTAGCGGTCCCCAAAGCTGGAAAAGACCTACAGCTGCCGCAAAACCACAGACCCACCAGCCTGTTTCCCACTGCCTCGAAGGTTTTCGAGAGGCTGTACGTTAAGGGGCTGTGGCGACACGTTGGGGAGGAAGCCCTACTCCCTGAGGAGCAGTTAGGCTTCAGGAGGGGCCACTCTACACAGCAGCAGTTTCTTCGACTGGTAGAGCAGGCGATGGGAGCGCTAGAACGTCGCGAGTATCTTGGGGCGGTACTCCTGGACGTTTCCAGAGCCTTCGACAGTGTGTGGCACGACGGCCTTGTGTATAAACTATTTACACAAGGGCTACTGGTGTCGCCCGCTCGGCTGCTCATATCCTACCTGACTGGGTGCCGACGACGGGACGTCGACAGCGCGTCCCACTGCAGCTGGGGAACTGAAAGGGTCCGTCATTGGCCCCCTTGCTCTACTCACTATACACCGCCGACATCCCGAAGAGGGTGGGCGTGCATGTTGCGCTCTACGCGGACGACACGGCGCTATAGATAGGGAAGAAGCACCAACGCCAGGCTGATGCGTCACCACTTGCAATCGGCTTGCGACGTCGTTGGAGCTTGGGCCACCAAAATGCGTCTCAAGTTTAACGCAGCCAAAAGTCAGGCGGTGATCTTCACAAGGAAGAAGATTGTTGGTTGGTTGGTTTGGGGAAGGAGACCAGACAGCGTGGTCATCGGTCTCATCGGATTAGGGAAGGATGGGGAAGGAAGTCGGCCGTGCCCTTTTGGAGGAACCATCCCGGCATTTGCCTGGAGTGATTTAGGGAAATCACGGAAAACCTAAATCAGGATGGCCGGACGCGGGATTGAACCGTCGTCCTCCCGAATGCGAGTCCAGTGTCTAACCACTGCGCCACCTCGCTCGGTCTCAAGGGAGAAGATTCCTGCCGACCTGCAGCCACTCGGTATCATGGGAGGCCCCATCCCATGGTCGAACACCGGAGCTACCTAAGCGTCACTCTGAATCGGCGCCTGACGTGGAAGGCGCACATCAGCGATGTAAGGGGTAAAGCGCTTGGCAGATTGCGCTTGTTATACCCCTTACTCGACCCAGTGACGACCCTGCCCCCACACTGCGGCATTACTCTGTACCTGACATTAATCAGGCTAGTGTTAGATTACCCTGCTGTGGTGTGGGGCAACGCGGCCGACTCGTCAATTGCAAAGCTGCAGACGGTCCAGAACAAGGCCCTTAGGTTAGCGCCTCACCTGCCGCGAGACTTCAGCACCAGAGAACTCCACAGAATAGCTGAAGAACCAATGCTAAAACAGCGATTCCGGCAAGTGGTGCAACGTTTTTATGCTGCCGCGCGGACGTCGGAGAACGCCCTCGTCCGCGACTTGGGCAAGCAAGTGCACTGGCGGCCGACCACGAGATGGCCACACCTGTTGCTGGTGTAACGGAACGTCGCAACATGAGCAAACAAGACCTACTAGCAGCCACACAACCATGAAGAAGATCCCAACGAGAAGACCACATTAAACACCTCTAGGGGGAAGTTGGAAAGGTGTGATCCACCTATCCTACAACTCACCGGAGCATGGACCTCCTTGAACTTGCGAAGCGAAGCCGTTCCCATTTCGGTATGCTGCGGTTCTGGCTGTTCCCTCTGCGGTCCTCGCCTGTCGGACCCGCAGGCGGACGTTCCATCTTCGGTCTGGAGAGCCTGGCACTCTGTCTGGGGATCGGTTTCTATTTCCACGCATTTAGTTCTTCTATTCATGGAGTGCTGCAGCTGTCCCAGTTTCTCCTTTAAAAATTCCCCAGACGGAGCGCCAGGCTCTCTGGACCGAAGATGGAACGTCCAGGGGCGGGGCCGACGGGCGCGCACCGCAGAACAGCAGCGGACCGAAAACGGAACGGCGACGCTCCAGAAGTTCGCAGTGAGCGGGAGAGGACCGCAGGGAGAACGCCTGGCAACCCAGACAGAACTCCAAACGCACCAGGCCGAAAATGGAACACCCAGGAGCGGGTCTGGTGGGCACAGACCGCAGAGGAAACGTCCAGAACGGCAGCGGACGGAAAACGGAACGGCAGCGCTCCAGCAGGTCACAGTGAGCGGGCGCGGACTGCAGAGGGAATGCCTGCAACCACTGGTAGAGGGGGAAGGCCACAGACACAAATTTTGGACCAGGTGCACTCGAGGAGCAGTCTCAGGTCGCACTTGATGAAGGTTACGAGCTACATTACCGAAACATCGTGGAAGAACGACGCTGATATCCGGCAGTGCACCTGACAGCCCATGATGTCATTAGATCGCCAGGAAAGCCTGAAGAGTTAGGCGCACATTGTTTTCCAACCTCTGAAAGTTTTTCAAGGTTAGATTCAAATAGTTTTTCTGTACCTTTATTTACAAGTTAGCACACTGTTTCTACTTTACGAAGTAGTAATTGAATTAAACCTACAAATGATAATTTCAGCTTTTTGAAATCGTTTATGGAAAGTCTAGTTTCATTGGTTAGCTCTGAAAATGGCGTTGGGTGCAAATATGAAACATGTTGTTCCATATTACAACCCCACTTTCGTTTTGTAGGTGTCGCCATGCCAAGAAGCAGGTTATTACCTGGAAAAAGGGGAATACGACAGAAATGGCGCCCTGAATATATGTTTCAAGCAATAATGGCTGTCAGGGATAAAACTAAAACTCTAAATGAAGCAGCAAGATGTTTCAATACACTAAAAGCTACACTCCTTAGAAAGGTGGCTAGAAAGGATATAGACTTAAATACTTTAACACATCAAGAATTAGGTAGAAAACCTATACTTCCCGAAAGGATTGAGAAAGACGTTGTTGAGTGTTGCCTATTCATGGAAAAGAAGTTTTATGGACGCAGTCGTAATGAAGTGAGGAGAATGGTTTATCAGCTGGCAGTAAGAAATGAAATCAGCAATCCGTTCAATGACGACATGGCTGGAAGGGCATGGTTCAATCATTTCATGAACAGACACAAGATTCAGATTTCAGTACAAAAGCCTGAAGGAACATCATTTGCTCGAGCCACCGTCTTCAACATGCAGAGTGTCATAAATTTTTTTGAACTTCTGGAAGCCGAATACACTAAACATCCTCATCGTCCTTGTCGGACCTTCAATTTTGACGAGTTGGTCTTAGGCCGGTTTACACTATCATATTTCTTTGTCAAAGTTGACATGTCAAATATTTATGTCAAAGAAATTTGATGGTGTAATAGGGAACTTCGTTGTCAAATAAATAATATCAAATCTTGTGCCTCGCCGTAGATTTGATCATAAAGAGTTCAAATGGCTCTGAGCAGTATGGGACTTAATTTCTGAGGTCATCAGTCCCATAGAACTTAGAACTACTTAAACCTAACGAACCTAAGGACATCACACACAGCCATGCCCGAGGCAGAATTCGAACCTGCGACCGTAGCGGTCGCGCGGGTCCAGACTGTAGCGCCTAGAACCGCTCGGCCACTTCGTCCGGCTTTGATCATAAAGGTCGTTCGTCTTATGTTCACTGCAGTGTTAAATGTAGCTGCTTGGAGCGCTGATGTCGCTACAGCTATTTTATGTCTCTGTAGTGTGTTTGCATACATGGCTTCAAAGATGGTGTGTTTCTTCGACTCTTTTTTTTTTTAATAAACTTGCTTCAGCTAGGGTGGGGGGGTGTGGGGGGGGGGGGGGATGGGAGCAAAGGGCGCAGTGCATGCTATTAATTGTTGTTGATGGGCAGGGGGAAAATGCTGCAAACTACTTCATATTCACAATCACAGCTAAAGCCATCCACTTCTACATCTGGAAACATCCAGGCAGCTTTTCAGCAAGCCGAGTTAGAGGATTTGGTCACACTCTAATATAAAAAATTCTTTCTTAGCTTTTCATTCTACTTTGTTTAGTTTTAAACCCTGGATGCCAGAAGCTACAAAGCGCTACATCTGTTTCGTACTTTTTATTAATTTTGTAGGTTTAGGAAAACTTAATTCCATTAATTAAATTATTCAAAAATAAAAATAGTTATTATTGCCCATATAGTGTACTAAACACTTATTTATCTTCACATATTCCTCTCCAGTGCTCTATAAATCGCTTCACACTTTTCTGTTATTGTTTTGGTTAATGTGCAATGTGATATTCGAGTCTGTACTGCAAACCAGAGTAGCTCTTGCCTGTATTGAGAAAGCGCAGTGTCACAGTTTGCCTGTCTTCTGCACATAGAGCATTTTTCAAAAGAGTATTCTGTTTTGTAATGTGAGAAGCCACTTCACAGAACAAATACTGAAATACACTCTCATCGATTCGTAAATAAGTTATATGTAAGACTTGACGCCCTCCACTTGCATCTCTCGTAAAAAATTTTGCTGAATGTTTTTAGTATCTCCACGTAATACCTATGGCTTCATCCAAGCACGTTTCCTTCTTTTTAGTCACTATTGTTCCAAATACGCATACAATGCAACTGCATCGCATAATGACAAGTTGTTGTCCACCATCTTGAAATTTGACGAAACCTGAGACGACAGTGTAATATCCCTTTTTAGCACCACGTCAAAGAACTTTGTCAAGGAAATTTCCTTAATATTTCATCATATTTCTTTGTCAAAGAAATATGATAGTGTAATACAGGCCTTAGAGAAATACATACAAAAATTCCACAGTTAATTGGCATGAAGGGAAGGAAACAGATAGGAACCCTCACTATTGCAGAGGAGGGAAGTCTAGTAACGATCATCACTTGCATGAGTGTAGGTGGCAACTTCGTGCCTCCAATGACGATTTTTCCATACATCAATTGGACAGACAGATTGATGAAAGGTGCACCTCCTGAAGCTATTAGGAAATGTCATCCTTCAGGCTGGGTACATTTCTGTCTATTCGCTGAATGGTTTACCCACTTCATTAAACATACAAAATCACAGCTGAATCCCAAGTCTTGTTCACACTAGGAATACAGATGTCATAATAAAAGCAAAAGATAATCTTGTGACCATTCTCTGCTTTCCACCTCATACTACACAGACTACAGCCCCTCGATAGGACTTTTATGGGCCCACTAAAGACACACTACAGTGAAGAGATTAGGCAGGCACTAAAAACAGGCGGAATGGACACCTATGATATTAAGGTGAAGTTCGAAAAGACATACCTCAGAGTCCAAAACGGTGCAGTAGCAGTCAGTGGATTCAAATGCACCGGCATTTGTCCACTAAACAGAGATGCTTTCACAGAAGCTGATTTTATTGCAGCTGAACTTGAGGCAGAACAGGTTGCTAATAGCGGCGAAGCAATTTGTGATGATGAAGATGATGACCTAAAAACTTCTGGGACTGACACCGGAGATGATTCGAAGGAGTAGGGGGCGAACGGAAGAGCATACAGTAGTTCCATCAACATCTGTAGGTTATATCAAGCCACAACACATCTCTCCTGTCTCAAGTTCAGAAAAAAAGACATCAGGCCGATGTCGGAAAGCACTTTCGGCTACTGTACTGACCAGTTCGCACTGTAAAAACTCACTGAAGTGTTCCATAGACAAGAAACAAAAAAATGTTGACACTGGGAAACTAAGACTGTTCTCCACAACAAAAAGAAATGAGGACGAAAGTTCTAGCAAGGAAGAGGAAATAGAACTATCTTCTCATAGTTCAAATCTGATGGAATCTGTTAGGAAAGAAGTTCCTGAAAACGATGGTCCAGACTGTCTGTTTTGTGGTGAAGCATTTAAAAAGTGAAAAATCTGGAGAACTTTGGGTTCAGTGTGCCATGTGTCAGGAATGGGCTCATATGCCGTGCAGTGGGTGTGAGACTGACCCCATTTCAAAATTCTCATAATTTACAGTAATCTATAAATTAATTATTTAATATGTTCATTTTTCATCAAAATCATTACTGTTTCTTTATAATAAATATATAAACCAACACAGGTCACATTTTTGACAGAAAAGTCACATTTTAAATTCAGTATTTTGCTTTAAACAAAAAACTGTTCCATATTACCACCATGTCTTACTGTTTCATTTTAGATGTGTAATAGAGCCAAATGTTTAGATGTTTATAGGTTATACTTGGTGCATCCGGTGGGACAGGACCGTGGCATGAAGTTACAGGTGGGCAGTTTGTATGCTGCACGGCGCACGTTCGGAATGTATGATACTTCTCCCCATCATTATAAGCAGCAGCAGCAGTAATCTGACATCAGTTACTGGCTAAAGGCCTCCTCTAGACTTTTGTACTTATTAGTCTTCAGCTGTACATATCCATGTGACTCATGCATATTATCTAATGCCATCTAAACATCTATCATTAATTTTCATCCGTAGTCATGTCGGCTTAAGAAGACCCTTGTCAATTGCAGTGGGCTGGAGTCGGCTGCTTCGTGCGCCTACCTCAGTCAGTCACGTAATGCGATTTTCTAAACGTCTCTATAGCAACACCTTAGTGATGACAGATCCTTACAGACGGCTACTGTTTTCGCCTGCAGCCGTTTGTGCATCGCAATCGAAACCTGCCAACAGCGCTGTCAGCTATCAGGGATCTGCTTAGCCCGACTCGACTAGAGGTCTTTTCTTATCTCTTGGAGTCCAGCAAAGAATTCCCTTGGTGCACCTACTAGCCATTCACAGGCTACTTGTTCTGTCCGCCTCTGTTTCATTTACATTATGGTCGTAACTACGTCTACAGCTCCAGTCAGCTCTTTGATCGATTTCCTGTTTTTCTTGTCCACGCTCAAAATCCATGTCTGATTGTCACAAGCGAAACCTTGCGGTACAGACGCATTGTATTCTTTACGTTTCAGGACATCAGAAAAATAATTTTGGACATTATTTCACCAAAAGAAGTGCAGGCCATTTTTATTCTTCATTTCATTTCCTTTTCTCTCCATTCAGTGCTTGTCTTCAACTGTCCTAAACATAAAAATTCGTCCACTATTTCTATGACTTATTTAATAATTTGCAATATTTTCTTTTTAATGTGTTGACTATACATTAGTTTAATCTAATTACAACTGATTTACCACCCTATTTTCCAAAGTTTTCTACTTTGTTCTTAAGTTCGTTGTTGAAGTTTATGTACACTAGAGGCAAATAGAAAAGTGTCATCAGCAAAAAGAAGGTGATTCAGGCGTTTTTCGTTAACACGCATTCCTTCTTCGTTTTCACAGTTTCAAGACGTGGACAGTTCCTCTAGAAGTACTGAAATTATTAATGATGTTATGGAATCTGTTTACCTGGGTCCCCTCTTTACCTGAATTCGCCATATTAAGTCTAATTGAAGCTGTATCACTGACAGATGTACGCGTCAGTATACTCACATTCGTTGAGTCAATGCTTTGTGACTCAAGGGCTGAAAATATTAACATCCAAACTATAGTCTGTAGGAATTTCCTCATGAAATTGCGATTGGAAGACGCATAATCAAATACTGAATTGAATGATGTGGTTGAAACTCATATTAGTAATAGAAAGAATGCAAATTATGCAAGGGTGGCCAAAGTTACGCGATTTATTTTGAAGCTGCGTAATCTGTGTGATAGAAGTGAATGGTCGTCATTACTTCAGGCTATTTGAGAACGTTATATTCTAATATCTAGCATGGGTAATGTTGCAAATGTTAAGTGGCTACTCGGGCTATGAATAGTCTGAAATATTTAATACAGTTTATCTTTCAAGCTGTACCGCTAGTCCGAACCTCGAGTCTGTTAGAAATAGCGACCGGAGGCGATAATTCTTGACTGCTTGAGGATAGCTAACACCCGAGACTGCTAAAGCTGATTACAACTTAAACTGCGGTGGTCGCTCAAGGATACCAGTAGACACTGTTGCTTCTGGGACGACCCAAAACAGATAAAAGCAGCGTTAATTGCTCATAATGGCAATAATACTAAAAACCACATGGGATGAATGTAACACATCTTCCCTTTTTCTGTCCTAGGTAATCAGTACACACTTAATTTCGGTATGGAGCTGTTTCAACGTCATTGAGCATACTATATGTTGGAAATCTGTTCTTGGATAGCCATGCACTGTTACTCTTGATGCTCAATGCTCAATGCTCAATCACATTGACCTTAGCAATAGCAAAACACATTTTAGTGCTTCTTCTGCAAATCTTTATCGGGTATGTTTAACATTCCATTGTTTAACTAATGCACTGCTACACTTTGTTATAGACAAAGTCCCTACAGTAATACTGCTGTATTACAATTCGTGTCTAAAAGAAGACTAAAGTATATGTGATGCTCAAATTCGGTTGCATTGTTGGACAAGAGTGGCTCAGGGTTGCAGCAGCGTTCCGATTTCCTATCTAAGTATTTTTATTTCGTACCCTTACGGGATGCCTGCTGAAATTTTGCAGCATGAAAATACAGTTGCATTTTGGTATGCAAATTTGCCAACTCGTGTAGAGATTCATAGTAAGGTCTGATCAATATGCTAGCAGTTCTTCAGTGCGAGTATAGACTCTCTGTACAGTGTTTCCGCATTTACTCCTCCATCCTCATATCCGCAACACTGACAGTTCCCTGGTTTGAAAATCTAAGAAGGCGGAAAAACTCCGTTGTCTTTAGTTAGATGTATTCGAGAATTTAAAATACGCCAATGGTACTGGGATAAAATAGCGCTGTACGCACACAAGTCGAGGTGTACTCCCTCCGCCCGTCGTATCCTGTCTTTGCGCACACCTTCACAAATGACTTTCATCGTGAAAGTTGCCTGGTTCGAATCTCTGCGATAGTGCTTCTTATAACTTCCAGCACTGCTTCCGGCATTCTCATATATTTTCACGATTTTTACACTTTCCAGGCATTGCACACGTGTACCACGTCACACCTGCACATTATATTGCCTTACTGCAGGGTTTGAGACCCCTAGATGATAAATTTTTACAGTTCTCACTACTTTAACAGTTTCTGTCTTTTCCCGACTTTGTAACCATTATATAACTGTTTCATTCAAATTATATTGGTTGAGCGAACCAAGTTCGCTAATTAGGTACTTTTCCTGGACTATTTCGCTAATTCCGACTGATTCGCTAAGGATGTCACATGTACATCTCCGAACAAACCCGTCAATTTCAAATGCTCAAATGATAGTTTCCTGTGGTTCAGTTATGTTGTTGGTAATTTCGGCGTACAATTAGTTGATAAAATGATATCCACATGTTGATGCGAGAGATTCCACCAGCCTTGCCCAGAGCTGGATGACCCAAAACACCACGACTCACGAACAGATCATCATCAACAGTGTTACATGCTCTTACCCTTACCCCATGAGTCTCAGCAGGGCAGGGAGGGGAGGGGGGGGGGAGGATGTTGTTTCATCTTAGACATCCAGGTTATGTATGCTGATAATGAGGAACTATACTCTACCACCACTTTTCCTCTGACTGGCAGAAAGTTGGCAATGAATTTTTTTTTCCACCTCCAGGTTTCGAACCGATGGCACCGAACGAGATGGTTCAGTGGTTATGCTCCGATTAAAATTACTTTTTGACTGACATTTCAGCGATCCGAGTGGCGGGGGCCAGCCGCCAAGCAATTGTAACTCTTTCTCTAACGCCACATGCTCGCGGTGTTGTCTATTTTGTAGGTATGTGCAGAGCCTTGTGAATTGCCTCTGGCTGCACGCAGGCAACACTGCCTCCCACCACTGTAATCTGTCAATCACAAACTAATTTCAAATGCGGTATAGCACATTGGGCTCACATTCAGGAGGACGACTGTTCAAAACCTCGTCTGGCCATCCAGACCTAGGATTTCCATTATTTTGCTAAATCGCTTAAAGTGAATCTTGGGAAAAGGGCACGGCCGATTTCCTTCCCAATTCTTCCCAAGTGATGTTACATGAAATGCAGCTGATGTGTCTGGACAGCGCTGCATTTATATGCATGTATTAACTAACTGATTATACAGAGTTGCCCGTCTTATGCTAAAATAAAATTACCACATGATTCGCGGAACATTTTTTCCAATATTTATTCCAAATTTGTGTGAGATTCCTAAAAGGTGTAAAAAAAATTTCAAATGTGTGTGAAATCTTATGGGACTTAACTGCTAAGGTCATCAGTCCCTAAGCTTACACACTACATAATCTAAATTATCCTAAGGACAAACACACACACCCATGCCCGAGGGAGGACTCGAACCTTCGCCGGGACCAGCCGCACAGTCCATGACTGCAGCGCCTAAGACGCTCGGCTAATCCCGCGCGGCTAAAAGGTTTTAAAGATTTATACTTTGTCGGCAACCAAGCTCCTTGTTATCATGAATGTCAACAGTCCCACCAGCGCCCCCGAAATCTATGGATTCAACGCTAATATCGTTCGTTTTCTATTATTTTTACATGTCACGCACTTCAAAGTTGCACTTCACTCCTGGGGGTGCTGGCGCGTTCTTAGCACAGCTTTTTATTTCAGATAATTAGTCATATACTTACCAAGTTTCGCTAAAATTGCCCCAGGGTTTCCAGAGCTATGTTGGAGCGCGCACACATACAATACGAGGGAGACTCGTTTAACCAACCCTCATTATTTCGGAGCTCTGGTTCATACGGATCGACTTTATTTTTTCCATGTATCACCTGTACAGTATCTGATATTCTGGAGATAAGGTCAGCAATAATCGCGGACTGCAATCATTAAATTTAAATTGAGTGAGTTGTAAGGCGCTGGTTAAGAAGTTACCATTTAAGTGTGCAGTAAGGGAGAGAGTTCTACCTAGGACTATTACACCGAATAATACATGACATTTCCTGGTCGGTGTTTCAATCTAGTAACGGATTTCAGAATCACATGAAGGAATTCGCACCAGAGACTGCAATAAACAGTTTCTGGCATTTTCTGTTGATTTGGTTGTTGTTAGACTTGGGGTTGTGTTTTGTGTGACATTTGTGAATATTTTGAGTTCTACACATGTAAGTGCTGTATAATACGATAAAGTTCTTTGGAAGATATTCTTAATTCTTCGGTTACAGAATTTTACATCTTTTTAAAATTAGTGAAATAATTTGTGGACAGTTAGGCCATACTTCGCCGGTCGTGCACCATCTTGCACCTTGAAACGCAAGGTATTTTACCATGCAACATGTGATATCTGGAAATGAACTCAGTTTCTTTAATTTCTCAACAATGTTATCTGTCTTGGAAATGAAAATTTGTTTTGGTTTTCCAATAGCTTCTATTTCAAAATGTGTTTAACTTGTAACCGGTTTTTGATAATATTTCTACTTAATTTGATGTCACTTACTGATTGTTGTTAAGCAGTAGAGTAATTACGTAGCATATATGCTATTAAAGCTATTAAATACAGTGCAGACAAGATTTTCACGACTGAAACTCACTTAAATTTGATCCTAGGTACATGGCCATATCGTACCTTGAAAAACATCTTCACATTTGGAAAAAAACTTACTATTCTGGAATAATTTTTACAACTGCAGAAGAATCCTACAGTACTAAAAAAGTGAATGCCATAATTTAAAAATTGAATCAGAAAATATTTTAAACTTCTATTAGAGGGCTGGGTAGAGGCGAAAATCTGAAATGTGTTCCAAGGTACAAGACCTCCACCTACCGTATTGTCCCCGCTGGTTTTGCGAGTATAAAATGCTATCGCAGAGCAAGGAGGTGGTTGTATCCTCGAAAAAAAGTTGCACCTACTGCAACGATATTGAAGGAAAACGATATCGCTGAAGTATTTGCAAACTTTCCCGACTGCTCAGACATGGGTGTTAATCACGAAAATGACTGACTGCGAAATGACGACGATAAGATTTCTGATTACGAAATTATCGTCATTTGTTCCTCTGCACACTTTGGCGATAGTGATGAGTGATTAAGTTTACTAAGTTGGTGCCTAGTGTAAAGACATTATGACACATACTGAGGCCACAACGCAGCTGGACAAAATAGTGGCTTATTTGGGACGCTAGGCGGAAAGGACTTCGATCGAAAAATTGCTGGCGAAACACCTTCATGACCTTGCTGCCCCTGAACGACGTTGGATCTGGCTTAAGGGAAGCAAACTGATTATTTTCGGATATAAAAAACTATATTTTTTCAATATTTGGACAGAACTTTCGTGTAAATGGCGTTTAATTTGAGTGTTTGTACGAAAATAATTATAACGCGTGGTTTGTGGCATCTAACCCATGCCATTCTAACTTTCTGAATTTCCAATTTATCCAGATTTTTATAGTCCGTATGACTCAAGATTCCTCCTACTCCGGATAAATGAGGTTCCACTGTACATCCATTTATATATAGAGATTTATATTGTTAGCAGTCCTCATCTACAAAATGGTATCGACTTTATTTACAGAGTTTATAAAAACTACAATGATGGAGTACACTTTTGTCTTATTTTAACAGTACAGGGACAGCTACATGAATATGAGATACGACAGACAGGACTAGACAACAAAATGTAAAATGAGAAATTCATAAATTAGTAATTATTAACACTTATTTTCACATATATCTGTTACTGTCAAAACAGTGATAACTAATGTTTTATCTGCAGTATACTCGTACCAAAATTCATTTGTCTTTTGAATCAACTGGACGCTAGAAAATTACAATATAATACTTAAATATTATTTTATTCTCGTAAACATATGGCAGTACTCAACGCGAACTAGAAGTAATATCTGTTTTAAAGGCAGTGTCAAGCAGCCTGAAGCTGAAGAGCGGATTACATTGTTTTATGAGATTGCTGACGCTGGAAACGACTGACACTCCTGCTTTATCACAGATCTTATCTCAGGGTTTCTGCCTTACAACAGTATTAATTACATTTTGAAGTTCTAAATAAAATATGTAACGTCTCTACATATGCCTTTTTATTGTGTACAGGTATAAGATCACTATTGAAAAATATTCATGAACGGAAAACGATGCAGAATAATTCGAAAAAAATGACATGTCGATGATACGACAGCTTGAGTGATTAATTGCGATGCAGAAGTTAGCGGAATTACAGCATTCGTAAGAACGTTCGTGATTTATTTGTTAAGTCGACTTCATCAGCAAACTAAATCTTTCCTGGCTGTAAACACAGAAAAAAGCTGCTACTCGCAAGTGAAACTATCACTTTTGTCTCAGTGAATGCTTCTATTAGCTGATCTGTTCCGCATAAAAGTGAAACTATTTGGCATAGCTGTTAATTTCACTCCAATTACGAACACACAGTAAAATCCTTAAACAGCTTCTGCACCGCCTTCTACATGTCTGCGGAGATGACAGGACAGATCAATGAGTACCAACTGAACTGAATTCAATGTGGTGAAATGTGCGGAAACAGTGTTGATGATTTGAATGACATGCAGTTACATGAGACTGTATCTGTGAAGTACACTCGGAAAATACTGGACTCCGCTGCGATGAATAAATTGTGACTAATGGAAAATTATGTGAACATGTGAATGGAACCTGAATTTTCTGCTTTTTTTTTAGTCAATCAACCCAACCATTACGCTACCTGAACGCGCCTTCAGGCGTGACCAAAATTTTCGTTGTTACTGATGTTTCCACCTATTACTGTAGAAACTACTACCTATGGATTCAGTATTTCTGGCCACATCTGGCCCTTGCCATTACATCTTCACTGATATCATATCCACTGCTTCTATCACTTTCGTCTCAGTGAATTCATTTCCGCTGGTATAAGAGTAAGTCGCGACCCTCCGACACATTAGTCCCCTGATGGCCATATTCCGGTGTAGAGACCCATCTACGTTTTTCCGGAAGTAATAAGAGGAAACATCAGTGCCAATTAAAGTTTCAGTCAAGAGTGGAGGCTCGCTCAGATGATGCAATGGTTAGAGAACCTGCTCACAAAAAGGAGGAAATATGGGTTGCAGTACCGGTCTACCACAAACTGTCAGTAGTCACTATATATTCAGATCACTGAGTCGCAGGTCGAAACTTATGCCTAACAAGAAACGATAACGCTTCATACTACTTTTGGCGTTTAGCTATTTGAGATACTTGAAAGACAGAGATCGGTGTATACTGTCACACAACTGGTGACACAACAGTCGTAAACAAACGAATTCAAAGCTGTATTAACTGTGAAACATTCTACCCATATAATTCGACTGATTCGTTAACAAACATCGGATGTGGTCATGAGTGATGCTAGCAGGAACTAGAATGCAGTGGGCTGCATACTATCTAGCAGATTGCTTCCTAAGGCGTGGAAGTCGCTCTTTGTCAACAGCGACGTTTGTAGCTCGTATTTGTGACAACACAGCAAAAATGAGACATTTTACTCGTTATCCGCGCGGCTAGGGGGTCGCCTCCATGGATTTCCGTCATGATTGCTTTTGTCTCTCTCCATATCTGTTCGTGGCAGATATCCAACGACGCTACAGATCTTCATAGCTGAAAGCGCCGGCGCCTGCCACTAGCCCACCCCTTCGGCAACAGACGTGACTTTGTACGCTGTCGGACCGTAGGCGCAACGTCTCGCAATGTTGTTTGTTATTCAGTGATCGCTACTGATTATCACGATCGCCAGTGGAGAAGATGTAGCTAGCTGCTGCATAGACAGGCCTTGTCTCCTATGAATGCGATGCTCTGTTCGCTTTGTGGATGGCTGTTTCGGACACGTGTTTCCATCTGCAGTTTATTTTTCTCCAGTATAAAAAAAAAAAACCTCGGAGATTTCAGAGGGTTAAAGGGGAAACATCAACTGCAGGTGAAAACCTGTGTTCAAACCCGTCATCCAGCAAGGCAACAGAGCATCACATTCATAGGAGACAAGGCCTTTCTGTGCAGCAGCTATCTCCATCTTCTCCCCTGGCGATCGTTGCCAGTCGCTATCAATGAATAACAAACAACATTGCGAGACTTCCCACCCACGGTACGTTAGTACACAAAGTCACGTTGTCTGTTGAAGGGGTGTCCTAATGGCAGGCGTCAGCACCTATAACTTCGAAACTCCATAGAGCCGTTGGGTGACGTTCCTGGACACGGATTCCTATACTCCGTTTGTTGCTCAAAGCAGCCTCTACAAACCCTCGAAGTTTGTTGCAACATTTCTTGGACACCCTTTATGTTGAGGAAAGAGACAAATAAGTGAACGAAGCACAGCACATTAAACTCTATGGTCTCGGATTTAGATTCCAACAGCACATAATTTCTTAACTTGAAGCATGTGAGGAGAAAGAAGTTTTCCTTTGCTGCTTTTTAGCATAATTATTTTCTTTAAAGAAATGCCCTATCTGAATTTCATTGATAGGTTGAATTAAGCTCCAAATACTCCATTTAATATTTCAGTACAGTTTTTTACGATGAACTGTCGTCTGTTCAGCTTAGAGATACTTCTAGCTTCGGGGAAACCGAACTATTTCTGGAGCTTGTGAGCGCTGTAACTGGCATTGTGTGCGGGTAGATTTTATTATAAGGAAACCGTTTGCTGCCGAATCACTTTAAAGGAAAACGTAGCTGGTTGCCTGCTATGTGCTCGGCAGTGTCAGTCTTCTGCTAGGATGTGATAAGCTGTGTCGTGTGGTGCTCTATGGTTATTACAGGTTTACCTCAGGTCTAATCGTAGTTAATGCAGTACCTGAGTGTGGAAGTGGAAACTTTGCAGGAGGCGCCTCGAACACTGCACTTGCCGGCACTATGCAGGGACTTGGGCGTGATGGTAGCAGAAACTGGGGAGTGTGTTTCATCAGCGCAAGCACTTCCTATAATGTGTGAAATTTAAAGTGTCTGTGTCGAATTAAGTTTTACGACGAAGGATAATCGGAAATCTCAGGTCATACACGAACGGATTTTCTCTCTGCCAAGGGATCGTCTTCGGGAATTGTTTCCGTGAGTCTCTTCCTCTTGCGTAGCGGCCTGTCGGAACCGTGCCGTGGTGGCTGTGGCGGTGCTGGAGGTGGCGGAGGCGAAGTCGACGGCGGCGCGGGTGGTGGAGGCGGCGGTGGGGGCGGCGGCGGCGGAGGAGGGGGCGGCGGAGGCGGTGGCGACGTACGGGGCGGAGAGCAGAGGCCGCTGCGTCGGGGGGCAGATTTACGGTCCGGCGCAAACAGCGGCAACGGGATGGGGATGGGGACCGGGATGGGCAGAGGGATGAGCACGGGGTAGGGCACCATGACGGTCACCGGCGGCAGCAGCGGCGGCGGCGGGGGTCCGGGTCGCGGCAGCCCGAAGGCGCGCGTGGGGGGCGGCGGTGGCGGGGGCGGAGGGTCGCCGAACAGCAGCGACTTCGGCGGCGGCGGTGGCTGCGGCTGAGGGAAGGCAGGCCCCAGCAGAGGAGGCGGGGGCGGCGGCGGCCGCGGCGGCAGCACCAGCGGCGGGGGTGGCGACGAGCTCCGCGGCGGCGCGCCGCAGCCAGCCGTCCTCGCGCCGCGGCGAGACCGCCACTGGCGCCGCGGCGTCTTGACCTCCATCTGAGCAGACGGACACACACAAGTGTCACTCGGCGTCTCTCCGTGCAGTCAAACGACATTGCCGTACCGTGTGCGAGAAGTTTAAACAGAAAGCACAGATTAAGACCTGGACAGATACGTAGCTTTCTGCCCTCGCAGCTCTGGCAGCCACGGCCATCCGAGGAAGGCCACACTGAGATCAGCCGGCCACAGCGACTGCCGCTGGTGCCTCAGCTGATACATTGTGAAAGGGGGCAAAAACCACAACAGTATTCAGTTTGTTGGCGTCGTGCAGACTATTTCAAAACGCCACGTAAGATACGTACTTAGCATAATAACAAGTAATTCTGAAGAAGAATGACTAATCTCCATTCTGAAACTGCCAAACACTCCAGAGAAAACACGATGTTGGGTGTATGATATTAATCTGATGAGACATTCTGCATTGGACTGGTATCTCATGGAGATTTAACATGGATCCACCCCTCCTCTCACTAACAGCCTTTTTCTATTAAGTACACGTTCAGGCCAGCCATCTGTTGACTATAACATATAGTTAATATTCACAGTAAATCACATATGTCGTTAGAACGTCTTATATCTGATGGGTACGCCAGATAGCTACTGAGAACAGTCAGTAATTCTAAGAAGTCTCCTGTATTACAGGTAAGGGGAAAACCGCTGCATGAACTCTGAACTGCAAACGAACCATGAGATGTCTAAAAGCATGTTGATCAGAGTTCTTAAATTCGCACCCACTATGTTCGGAAACAAAACATTGCAAAACACTCAACAAATGTAACGAACTGGGAACAATGTAGCCACAGTGGCAGCGTCTAAATATATCTTGACAGGCAGGAAATTATACTTGTATTTTATGGCTTACAGCCGTTGAGTAGTTATGTTATGCAGGTTATTGGACAAAATCGATTATAACCGGTTTCTTATTTCCAGATAAGGTAAGGACAGTAGTAGCGCAGGGTTCCTACGAGCGTAGATAACGATCTTATCTCAAGGTCACAGATAAGATACGGTGGTATCACAATACTCTTCCAGTGCTAGGCTACATACTAGGGATCCTTATATTGAAGGTCAACCCCCCCCCCCTCCCCACCTCTCCTCCCTGGGGAATCACTGGCAATTGCTCTCGGTCACTCAGGGGAACCCCTGCCCTACGCATGTACCTTAGGCAATTGGACTAGTTGTATTCAAGGTCATGCCGTAAGTCGGTATGGGTCAAGTGCTCTTGTTTAATTTCAGTTGGTGGGAAATGCCTTCTATCTCTCAGTCATTGGAAGTACATTAAAATCATGAGAAAACCCTCTGTTTCCCTCCCCCCTCCACTGTACCAGTAAGATTCACCTTCCCATTCCCCTCCAAATCCTTTGGAGCTATTTCAGTTGTGTAGGCCTCTTCATTCGAGGCCTGTAAATCATGCGAAGTTCGGGTTTCTTATAAAGGAATTATTATTAACAGTAATCTATAGTAAAGGGTTTGTAAATAATAACAATGATATAACAAATTAACTAGTGGCGCGCTACTAAGAATTTTTTGCAATACAGTTAGTTAACACTATTGTCTGATTTTTTATTAACAGTTTTTTCTTTTGTTTTTGGGGGCATGTATACAGCAGCTGGTTTACAATTTTTTGGTGGTTCATTTACAAAGCTCTTTGTTTCGCATATAAAATAATTTGCAGAGCTAATGTGTATGACGTACATACACTGGTTTATTCAGAGAGATAATAATTTCTTCTGATATACATTACTACTACTATCAGGTAACTAAAAGCTGAAATATTGTGTTTACCATAGATGTTTTTTGTTTGTTCATTCTGTATACGATATTTACATTTTAATCATTTTCTTTCTATACACGCCAACGGCCTTGCCGCAGTGGTAACAACGGTACGCATCAGATCACCAAAGTTAAGCGCTGTCAGGCTTGGCTAGCACTTGACTGGGGAACCAACTGGTCTGCTGAGTGCTGTTGGCAAGTGAGGTGTACTCAGCCCTTGTGAGGCAAATTGAGGAGCTACTTGACTGGGAGATAGTGACTCTGGTCTCGTAAACTGACAACGGCCAGGACAGCTATGTGCTGACTACGTGCCCCTCCATATTTGCATTCCGTGACGTCTATGGGCTGAGGATGATACGACGGTCGGCCAGTAGCGTTGGTTCTTCCGAGGCCTATTTCGACGTTTTTCACAGCACTTAAATTTTCGTTCTGATCATTCTATATACAATATTTACATTTTAATCAGTGATCAGTCTCTATACATTTTTCTAAGTGAGGACTAGCAGCATCAATTTAAAAAATACCACCTTCCCCCTCCACACACACACAAACACACGCATGCACACATTTGTATTCAGTATTTACAGCCACATAGCGTGGACATGATTTGCAAGCACACATGGCGTGACGGCACACACATTCACACACACAAATAGTTATGACAAGTGGTTGATTCAACTGTTTAGCACACTCCCACACACACACACAACCACCATTTACAAATAAATGAAAACACAGCCACACTCTCAAGCACTGAATGAAGAGTTTGCATACGGGAGGCCCCCAATCCTCTCCTCATAAAAGACTCATTTGTCGTAATGTCGAGACAGTTCCACTTTCAGCTGCAGTGCAGTGTGTACCTCCTGGCGCACCACAGGTGTTGTGGCGCCAACATCCTCGAACAGGCACCTCGATAATCTTTGAGGTCACATGATGCACATCCTTAGTCCGCCTCTGGGTGGCAGCTGCATCTATGCGGTATGCGTACATTTTCGACCTGAGCCCCATAAACTCGACAATCTGCAAATGATTCTCCTCGCCTATCGTCAGGCCGATAATTTTTTTGTGGTGTTATTCGATACGGATTATCGGCTGCGTATCCAGACGTGTCGAATTTTTCGGAATTGTACCTAATTACTTCATATGAATCGCAGCCGTCCACACAGTAGATGAAATTGTCTGTATCCGTATAAAGTTCAGCTTTGAAAACTGATAGTGGAGTTGGTACATGTCGAGTTTGGAGAGATGCAGAAGACACCTAGCGATATAGACAAGCTTCGTGAACTGCACTGAAACCGAGGCCAATTCCACAGCTAATTGTCCTCTACTGAAGGTGGTGGCCCACTTGAAATTTGGTCAAGTTCTGTAATCTCGTCCACCAAAACAACTCCCTCCTCTACGCCACCGGTAAACTAAATGAATTTCGCTGTGTTCCCTAACATTTTCCATTGTTTTCCCAAAAAATGAGTTGTTGATTAATTTGTAAAAATCTTTTTCAAAGTCACAAATCCCATGAGGTGTTTAAATCTTTGTACTCCATCAACCTGTGACATTGCTTGAAGGATATGCCACAGGTGATGCTAACAAGTTCCAGCCTTAATCTGAGACGTTGCTGGTGTCTTCAACCAGCACATTTGTGTTTATGTGTGTCATGCAAATGGGTGGGATATGTCAGTTCTGCCCCCAGAACATATTCCTCACGAGAATCATCGGCGAAATCATGCATCTTCCCCTTCAATCTGGCTGTTTCCTCTTTGGACATCCATCATAACCCTCCAAATGGCAGCCTTCGTTGCATGGAATAACCAAGAGGTTGTTCAGATCTAAGTAAAGGATATAACTTAAATCGTCAGGTGGCCCGTACTCCTCCATGCTCATTTGCAGGTTATTCTCTTTGGCAACCGGTGCAGGCACTGTCAAACTCCTCCATCAAGCTCGCGTTCGAAGAAGAGCAGCATGTCAACATCAATCAACAGTTCGATACCGACACATGTTCTTCTTAGCATAGCATGTGATGAAGGCTCTGGCGCGGTGTAATAGAAGGCAGGATCCAGAATGAATCTGCCTAGACATCGACTCAGGAATGTCTCAAAAATATCTATGACCAGGTGCACATTTGTGTTTATGTGAAACTTATCATATTCCCCTAAATCAGAAATGCCGAACTACTGCCAAACATTCACCTCATGTTCATACTCCACATCCGTTATGGTAGTGCCAGATAGTTTACTGGAGAATGTGGTTATGTTAGGCAACGTGATTTGGTGGAGTCTTTCCATCAAATCCAAGTACTCATATGGAAAGACCCCCTTATTCATCACAAGCTGAAAATTTGCATCATCAGGATATGACGCTGTGGTGTTGCCTATATCTTCCTGTCCCAAGTTTATGAAGAAACGCTTACTCGAAATGTAGCTTATCCAGGAAGTGGAGAATTAATTTTGGGTGGTTCGCTTGGAAAATGAAATGCACTCTTCACTGGTGTCAGGTATGACACAGACCCTATCATCTTTCAAGCCAAAATCACCCAAATGCTGAACAAGGAATTGAGCATCACACCCACTCATATTATGATAGAAGACGGTGTGTGTTGTGTCAGTTGATATTTCAAGTTGCATGTTTTGTGAGCTGCGAGGTGGAACTTCCCCATCTGATGACAGTGGACTCTACTTGCAGTTTGCTCTTTTCTAACCAACGGTAACCCAAAAATATGACAGTCAATTGCCTTCTTGTATAATGCGTCGTTCTCCTGCGAGCAGATCATGTGAATGTTGTTGCGAAGAATCCCATCAACTTCCCACGCAAGATTTTCGAAAAAAATGGCTCAAATGGCTCTGAGCACTATTGGACTTAACATCTGAGGTCATCAGTCCCCTAGAACTTAGAACTACTTAAACCTAACTAACCTAAGGACATCACACACATCCAAACCCGAGGCAGGATTCGAACCTGCGACCGTAGTGGTCGCGCGGTTCTAGACTGAAGCACCTAGAACCGCTCGGCCACAACGGCCGGCAAGTTTTTCGAGTTTAAAAAACAGCAATCTAGCAGGATTATCACTAACGTATGATTCGATTTTGTTGAAGTTAGAGTCATATGAGCATACATCTTGATATGATGCCACATATTTGCTGTTCCGTAAGGTTGTAAGAGATACATTGGCTTCGGCTTCACAGCGCATTCCAGGGGCTAGGAGGCACTCGAAGTCAGCGTATATGATGAAGGGACATGGATGCTGGTGGTGGATGTTCTTAAATTTTAGAAACTTTTTAACCTCGGTGAGCATTTCCACACATACCATTTCTTTCGTAAAGCAGTCAATAAGATGACTTTCTAGATACTCACTCTAGGTAAAATAATTGAGCCATCTATGTCTAAAATCATTTGCACCTTTATCTTTGGACGGTCCGCAGCTCGTGGTCGTGCGGTAGCGTTCTCGCTTCCCGCGCCCGGGTTCCCGGGTTTGATTTCCGGCGGGGTCAGGGATTTTCTCTGCCTCGTGATGACTGGGTGTTGTGTGCTGTCCTTAGGTTAGTTAGGTTTAAGTAGTTCTAAGTTCTAGGGGACTGATGACCATAGATGTTAAGTCCCATAGTGCTCAGAGCCATTTTTATCTTTGGACAGTTGTGTGGACACGTATTTGATCCACATCTAGTGTTGCTTCTTGCCCTCTGGGTATAGCAGCAAATCTACATGTTTGGGACGCTGACCGGCAAATTTTTAAAAGTAGAGGGGTCCAACTATTATATGCACTAATTCTTTCTGCACAGTGTTCTCCTCATCATCTTTTTCCGTCTTCCTATCATCAACATCCTGGCCATAAACGTGAATTGAATAATCAGCAAACCAGAAGTGACCATGTAAAGCAAAATTTATCCCCCTCATCCGAATTCTGGACATTAATGCATCCTTTTTAAGCAGTAATATCTTTAGGATCGGAGATGAAACTGGAAAATTAATGCGTACTATTTTAGCAGCAATATCTTCGGATGAGAGATCAAACTGGGCGGCCCATTAAGTGGATCAAAGACATGCAAGTATGCATTAAGGTGAAGTACTCGGCTGGGCTCCTTAACAATCCATCTTTCCCGAATTTCAGAAAAATGGCGTAGTATGAAGCTGTTGGTAAAAATTCTGAACCATTCAGCAGTTTACTCACCCCACTATATCATACCAGTAGCTCCCAAAATTTAGACGATGTTCTTTTCCCCAACAGCATCACTGCACTCTTTCGTGAGAGGGGGCGACGGGCATAAGTATACCGTACAAAACTGCCTTACACTTAATAGCGCGATACTATATCGATGAATCTGGGGAGCTCATTTTCCAAAATGGCTTCGCAAGCATTAAAGAGAGTCTCAAGGTGTCGATACCCAGCATTAGTTGTTATCAGTGTGAGCTTCTCAGCTCCTGTCCCCAAAAGCGCCAGCAGTCACGGAGTAATAAAATTCTGCCATGTGATTTACTGAAGATATGTAACAGAGCAGGCTGTAGGGGTGCTGCTGCTAGATCCATGGCGATGCCATAATGATGTCCGATGCCGACGATTGCGAGACGATCTAGGGTTCAAAGGAAGTGGCTGCATTGACAAAAGAGCTTATGTCCGATGGTTACGACTGCGAGGTGATCCAGGGTGCAAAGAAAGTGGCTGCATTGGCAAACGTGCTTGTGACATCATTAACGTGGTATGGGCTGATGACCGCAGCTCATTTGCCAGTGCAGCCATGCTGTCCGCGTCGTGCACAATCTCACAGTTGTCATGAACCTTTGTTTCCGGTGGGAGGAAGAGGGGCACTCGATGATAATATTGAAATGGATGTTGATATGCAGGATAAGATATTGCGAGGCATTATGGCAAACAACTTGAGACGAGAGGCTCGTGGACCTACTCAGACGCTGCTAATTTTGAATGTAAGTAAAAAAAAAAAAAAAAAAAAAAAAAAAAAAAAACTAAAAATTATTGCTATAGATTTTTGCATACATCTTTTTTATACATGATTATTAATTATATTTTTTTGGTTCTTTGCAGATGTGAAGGACGTGTACAGACCCGAGCTTGCATCTACCACAACAACTCGATGGCCGGCCACAATGATGATGTGTTTGTCACCCCAACTCGGTTCGTCAACGATGTACTCACCATGCACGCAAACACCACCACAGCCCGATACATCAGCAACATGGTAAGGGAGCTGACACCATCAATTCTTGTACTAAGAGATAGTATCTGGAAAGACACTTTATTGACTGCTCTACGCAAGAAACGGTTTTTGTGGAAATGCCTATTGAGGATAAGTTTGAGAACACCCAGCGTTGGAATCGATGTACCTTCACATCATATATGCTGACTCTGAGTGCCTCCTAGCTCCTGTAGTGTGTGGTGAAGGTGGTTCCAGTGCCTCCCACGCAACCTTCACAGAACTGCACGTGCTGAACACGGCTTCGTACCAAGTTGTATGCTCATAAGTCTCTAACCTCAACAAAGTCGAATGATACGTCCAAGGGTAGTTCTGTGAGATGGCTGCTCTCTGAGCTCAATAAACGTGGGTGGGAAGTTGATGAGACAGATAGCAAAAACAGTCAGATGAGTGACTCTCAGGAGAATGTTGCATTATACAGGTAGGCATATTTGTAAGTTGCCGTCGGATAGAAAAGCAGGAACTCTACGTAAGGACTGCTGTCATCTAACAGGGAAGTTCCACAGTAGAATTCAAAACGGAAACAACTTGGAATATCAACTGCCATAACATACATCCATATTCTTTGATAATTTGAGCGGATGTGATGCTCGCTTCTTTGCTGAGCACTTGGATGATATCAGCTTGAAAGCTGATAAGATCAGTGTCATACCAGAGAGCGTTGCTGAAAGGAACTCCTCCGAATTTTGTATTCTGTTCTCAGAATCGGTTGAAGTTTTACATATCAAGCATACTATTCAGTCGACTTTCCCAATTCGCTGATACAAGTTGCAGCCCTCTGCTACTAGACAGTTCCGAATTGTAGGGTGTAACATGGTGACGTATAATGTTACTATGTCGATGCATGAGAGACAGCGTGCGGTGATCGAGATTCTAACTGCAGAAAACGTGCCTCCAACTGAAATCCTTAAAAGAATGAAATCTGTCTACGGCGATCATTGTATCCACATCAGTAATGTGCGACGTTGAGTTATTAGTAATCGTAATGAAAGAAACCGTGATGTTAACCTCATTTGTGTGTTACAGAGCTTAGAGTGGACAACCATGTACGGCAACTGCCGAGACACTTTCGAATCGGGTTGATGAAGTCATCTGAGAAAATTGTCAGACAACACAGGAACAGCTCTCAGGTTAGTGTGTTGCATCACAAGAGCGTGGACAGGACACCACTGCAGAACTGCAACACAGAAAACAGTGTGCATCGTAGGTACCTCTAGATCATTACTGACGGGAAAGAGGGGAGACTGGACATCCCTCAACAACTTCTTTTGCGTTTTGTGCATGAAGGTGATGGGTTACTTAACAATATAGTGATAGGTGATGAAAGCTGGGTTCACCATTTTGACCCTGAAAATACGAGAGTATCGGTGGAGTTCCACCACAAAAGATCGCCGAAGCCAAAAAAAGTTCTCGACTGTGCCATTAGCAGGCAATGTTAATCTCACAGCATTCAAGGTGTGGTGCATTTGGAATTATTGACTGAAACTATCATCATAAACTCTACAATGTATTGCGAGACATTATGGAAACTAAAAGCGCAAATTCGAAGAGTTCGTCCACACAAGGCGCATCCTCTCCTTCAGTATAACAATACGAGACAACACACAAGCGCTGCGACATCTGCAACAATCCGACGCCTTTGGATGACTGTCATTGATGATTCTCCACACAGTCCCAATTCGGCCCCATACAATTTTCATCTGTTTACAAAACCTGAAAGAACACCCTCGAGGGCTTCGCTTTGATAGGGACGATACAGTGCAAGTAGAGGTGGGGTTGCGGCTCTATCAACAAAGTCAAACATTCTACAGTGACGTTATCAATAAACTGGTCACTCACTGGGAGAAATATGTTCCTTACTGGGGTGACTATATTGAGAAATAAATATATAGACAAGAAGAATAAAGATGTAGAAAGTTGATAAAGATTATTTTATTTAAAAAGCGTTAAGAGTTTTGACACAAAAAATTTCTTTCCAGTACACCCTCGTACATTTCACTTTCCACAAGAATCAAGCCATAAATAAATCTCCACTTCCGGTAAACTATAAGTCACAGCTGTAACAGATGTGGAGTATGAGCAAACGATAAATGTTTGGCAGGAGTTCAGCATCTGTTATTTAGGGGATATGCTAAATTATATAGTCCGCAGCTTGTGGTCGTGCGGTAGCGTTCTCGCTTCCCATGCCCGGGTTCGATTCCCGGCGGGGTCAGGGATTTTCTCTGCCTCGTGATGACTGGGTGTTGTGTGATGTCTTTAGGTTAGTTAGGTTTAAGTAGTTCTAAGTTCTAGGGGACTGATGACCATAGATGTTAAGTCCCATAGTGCTCAGAGCCATTTGAACCATTTTTTTGCTAAATTATATGTGAACACCTCCTTGCAGAAAATTTTGCGAAATTCTGGAGTGTATGCGTGGGCACATTCTCTTTGGATCCTACCTTCCATGACACCGTGACGGGTTTAATGGGAAGCAATGTTAAGGAGAACACGTGTCAGCATCAAAATGTTGACCAATGTTGACGTGCTGCTTTTCTTCGAACGCGGGATTCGTGGGGACTTTTCCAGTGCATGCACAGGTATGCAAACGCTAATGACCCGCGAATGAGTGAACAAGACAATTTAAGTTACCTCCTCTACTTGGATGTAAACAACTTCTACTGGCGCGCCATGCAACAGTCTGCCGTTTGGGTGGTGTCGATGGACGTCTGAAGAGGAAAGCGCCAGATTTAAAGAGAGGATCCATGATGTAGCTGCTGATTCTGATGAGGGATTGGTTCTGGAGGCAGAACTGATACATCCTGCAGACGTGAATGCTGCGCCCAGCTCCTTGGTTCAAATGGCTCTGAGCACTATGGGACTTAACTTTTGAGGTCATCAGTCCCCTAGAACTTAGAACTACTTAAACCAAACTAACCTAAGGACATCACACACATCCATGCCCGAGGCAGGATTCGAACCTGCGACCGTAGCGGTCACGCGGTTCCAGACTGTAGCGCCTAGAACCGCTCGGCCACTCAACCCGCCAGCCGGTCACCGTGTCCAGACCGCCTAGTTCCGTGATGTAACTTGTTAGAATCACCAGCGTTGCTGGTTGAAAGATTTCGTTGACGTAAACACCAAACAGAGGACTCCCGTGCTATGTGATTTTGAAAGAGATTTTTACAAATTAATGAACAATTAATTCAGATTTCGGAAAAACCATGGAAAATGTTAGAGAATAACGCGAAATTCATTTAGTTTACGGTGGATGGGGGTGGAGGGAGGGGGGTTCGGCACAAGAGATTACATCGCCAAACCAAATTTCAAGCAGGTCACCATCTTAAATATACAACTAGTCGCTATGGAGATGGCCAAAGTTTTAGTGCAGTTCACGAAGCCTGTCCATATCGGTATGTGTGTTCTGGGCCTCTCCAAACTCTACATGTACGGGTTACACTATCAGTTTGCGAAGCCAGACTTCACCGTTCCCAAGTTACTTTATATGGGTACAGATAGTTTCAATCTACTGGGTGAATGGCTACGATCCTTGTAAAGTAATTAAGTGCTGTCCTGAAGAATTCGACACGTCTGGGTATGTGGCCGATAATCCTTATGGAATAAAGCCACAAAACAAGAAAGTCATCGGCTTGATGAAAGATGAGGCGAGTCGTTTGCAGATTGCGGGATTTGTGAGGCTCAGGTCGAAAATTTACGCATACAACACAGATACAGGTGCCACCCTGAGGTAGCTAGGGATGTGCGCCATGCATGGCCATCATGATCAAGGATTACAAGTAATGCCTCCTCGAGGGTGCTGGCGCTGGTACATGAATGGTGAGCCAGGAAGTTATTCAGTTATGATGCCATGAGGTAAATGCTGCACTGCAGTTGAAAGTCGGTCTGACACATCATGACGACAAACAATTCATCTGTGCGAACAGAATTTGGCCCTTGCCATACTCACACTACACACTGAGTGATGCAATGTGTTGCTGTTTATTAACTTGTGAATAGTGGTTGTTTATGTGCATTTCGTATATGGTTGAAAAATATACAGAGATTGATCAGTGATTAAAATATTAATTATGTATATAGCATGATTAGAAAGAAAATGATGTACACGTAAAATTGTATACAGAACGTAAAAAATCTCTAATTACTATGGGAAACGTAGTGTTTAAGTTTTTAGTATATCAGATAGTATCAGAAAAAATATAGCTTTGTAAAGAAAGCAATGTGTGTATGCTATATAAATAGCTTTGCAAATTACTGTACATATGGAACAAACAGCTTCATAAATAACCAACAAAAAAATCGTTAATTGAAAAATCAAACAATTAATTTAACTCATTGTGTTGCAAAAAAGTTTATTAATTCATTGTTAATTAATTTGTTATACATTTGTTATTATTTCTAAAGTCTTTCACTATAGAATTACTGTTTCTAGTAATTTGTTTATACCAAACTTGTATGTCTCCCTATGATGTATAAATCTCGAATGAAGAAGACTATACCACTGAAGTAGTTATAAAGGTTGAGGAAGGGAAGGTGGAGCTTGAATCTAACTGGTTCATGTGACAGAGGGGATGGAGACGTTTCGTGCAGTTTCAATGTGCTCCCGTTGGCTGGAAGATGAGAGTGGTTTCCTGCCAATTTTATACCATACAATACCACGTGACCGGTATTAAGTTACATCATGAGTTTGAATATAAGTAATTGAATTGTCTAAGGTGTGTGGGTAGCACAGGCGTTCCATTGGGTTACGTTGAAAAATTACTGGTGATCCCCTGGGGAAAGGGCAGTGTGGGGTGACCTTGAATATGGCTAACCCAAGTGTGTAACCTGACACTGGGAGTGTAACCTGATGCCCCCTTATTGCATATGTGATCTTGAGATAAGATCATTATGTGGGCTCGTGAGAACCTTGCACTCCTACTGCCCATATCTTGTCTAGAAGTAAGAAACCAGTTATAACCAGTATACGTCCAAGAGCCTGCACTAAACAACAACTATGCTGCACAATGAATGTTGGCACGTGCTGTGTTACCATGCTATAGTGATGAGAAATGGGACAGCATTAAAAAAAGTACATCCATCTGTTGAAAAACCCTATAGCAGCCTGTATATCTCGATAAATGGAAAACGTCCCGTTTATTTATCATTGTAACAAAATATTTGCCTCTTCGCATAATATCGTTTGCCAAAAACCTTGATTCGATATTTAAAACTGTACATGAAATAAGCTCTCCAGACAAAATATTTGTTATCTCCTTAAAAGAACACAGTGGTCGCTATGGACGGCTATAGATGGCGCCAAGGTGGCATCTGACAGTCAGAGAATTCTCCACCACTCACGGCAGTGAAGTAGAGTGAAGGTGCAAGTCAGCACCATTAGATGTCGGCTTCACCAAACTAGAGAAGAGTGCTATCGAGTTGAATGTGCTCCATTTGTTGGTGCATTAAAACCATATGTCCAACACGCCTGTAATGAATATTGCATGACTTGCAGCCAAGTAACATGGTGTAAAAACAGTGGCCGTTAAATTAAAGTGGACAGGGACCCGAGGCGAGGGTTACACCTTATCACTGAGAGTCGGTTTCAAACCCGACAGCAACTGCTACCGTCAGCGAAGGGAGGCCCATTTGAATCAGCTTCCGAGCGAACATTGCGAAGGGAACTGTATGCAAGGGATCTTTGTAGTCAACAGCTCAGTGATAGGTTTAAACTGCGGTGTGTGAAGGATGTAGTTCAGGCCGGAGGTGGTTCTGTGATGTTTTGAGGGGTCTCTTACATCTGTCAAACAGAATTATACTATTGAACAGTCGAGCCACAAAGCAACCGAAAATAAAGAAATTTAAAATTAACACCCTATCACTAACCTCTTTTGATATATCTTACTGTAATGCGGACAATTACAACCACATGCCAAAATTCCTCAAATTTAGCTTGCGCTGGAATGCCTCTTAAAAACAATTTATTGTGGTAATTAGCATGCAGTCTTCATGAGTGAAGTAATTCATTGGACAACATAATAACCACTAAAAGGCATTAATTAATATATTACCACGAGCAAACAGCATCATTCCAACATGTAGTAATGACTTTGAACATGAAAAAGAAATAAACCCAAATGTATATTTATGTTAAAAATTAAACTGTACTAGTTAAATGTTACAGAAAAATGTGACCTACACCCGAACCATAAGATAAAAATGGGCAGCGATACAGACTGAAGCTCAAATACTCACCTGCGGACGCGGAGAATGCTCACAAACCGACAGCGCACAATGCGTCTTTTATCCAAAAGCTTTGTCCAACCATAAAGAAGGCAAATGTTTGACAAACCTAACAAATTAAACTTGGATGCGGATACGAATAGTATATGTTTCAAGCTCTATTTCTTTCTCAAAGTGTGCGTTTATCTATGAGGAAATATTGCCCAACAAAAATTATGAAAGGTTCCGGGCAGATCTAATGAAAATACCATATTTGTGTAAAGACTGGCTACTAGCAGCAGATGTAGAGATTATTAGTTTGTGCGCATCTACGACTGAATAGTGGAATTATCGCTGTCGTACAAATACTCACGACAAACAATACGTGGGTTAAGGAATTGCAACTGCAACATACTCTGTGTTGTAGGAAAGGTTGGCAGCTAGCTTCAGTTAATTGGTAGATTACTGAAAAACTAAATTTTTTTAGGAAAGAGGTTACTGTCAAAGCACTTGCAGTGCGTGAAATCTGTATTATGTCGATATAAAAAGAGACAGTCAACATTCAAAAGACGGGCAAGCCCATGCCCACTTGATAAAGATTACAAACGCTGAAGAATTGGCCCAACTAGCGTCTTCTGTATGATTTCTTTTACAGATGCACTCCACTTTCCCTGATCCCTTGCAATAAACCGGTCTTCCACTCTACTTTCCGTACCATTGTTTTAACACATCCATTCTTCTTCACGTAGCTTCTTAGTATTATCCACTCTGTAAACGATGTCACAGGTTCAAGACGTCCACCACTATTCGACTGATCGGATACTCTATTCCAGGCATTAACCTGCATTTATCAGGAGCTTTCATTTACGCTGAGGTGATAGCAGCCATGAGGTAGCGATATGCACACATGCAGATGGTGGTAATATAACAATAAAAGGGCAGTTCATTGGAAGAGCTGTCATTTGTACTCAGGTGATTCATGTGAAAACGTGATTATGGCCGCACGACAAAAATTAACAAACTTTGAACGCAGAACTGTGGTTGACCCTAGACGCATGGGACATTCCATTTTGGAAATCGTTAGGTAATTCAATATTCAGAGATCCACAGCGTCAAAAGTGCATTACCTCTCACCACGGACAACGTAGTGCCCAACTGCCTTCACTTAAGGACAGAGAGTAGTGGCGTTTTTGTAGAGTTATCAGTACTAATAGACAAGCAACATTACGTGAAATAACCGCAGAAATCAACGTGGGACGCACGATGAACGTATCAGTTAGGACAGTGCGGCGAAACTTTGCATTAATGGACTACGTCAGCAGACGACCGATTCGAGTGCCTTTGCTAACAGCACGACATCGTCTGCAGCACCTATCCTGGACTTTTGACTATATCGGTTGGACCCTAGGCGGCTGGGAAACTGTGGCCTGGTCAGATGAGTCACGATTTCAGTTGGTAACAGCCGACGGTAAGGTTCGAGTGTGGCGCAGAACCCACGAAGTCATGGACCCAAGTTGTCAACAAGGCACTGTGCAAGCTGGTATTGGCTCCATAATAGTGTGGGCTGTGTTTACATGGAATGGACTTGTTGCTCTGGTCCAGTTGAACCGATCATTAACCATATGCAGTCGCCCATGGACTTCATGTTTCTAAACAACAATGGAATTTTTATGGGTGACAGTGCGCCATGTCACAAGATAATAACTGTTTGCTATTTGTTTGAAGATCATTGTGGACATTTAGAGTGGCCACCCAGACTGCCCGACATAAATCTCATCGAACAATTATGGGATTTAATTGAGAGGTCAGTTCGTACACAAAATACTGCACCGGCAACACTTTCGCAATTATGGACGACTATAGAGGTAGCATGGCTCAATATTTCGGCAGGAGATATCCAACGACCTGTTGAGTCCATGTCATGTCGAGTTGCTGCACTACACCGGACAAAAGGAGGTCCGACACGATATTAAGAGGTATCCCATGACTTTTCTCAACTCAATGTACTTCACGAAGTGTAAATTACGTCAAAGTCTTTCTGCGTTTCTTTCCGATCGTCCAAGGACGTTACTTTCCTGCAGATAAGAGCGTAATTAGTTAGCCGTCTGATGACCCTATACATAGTTGATCTATATGCTTATTCTTTGTCTCTAGAAAGCAGGAAGATGCATTGTAAGCGTCCGAAGTTGGCATAAAAACGGTGCAAGGTTGCAGCACTACAACTGAATTAATTATTGCATATTCTTTGACATAAATGCAGTTAAAGTCAGATATGAGAATTATTAATTAGTCTTAGGAGATAAAGCAATTGAATTCCGAGTGGTGTGGCGATGATGATTAAAGCTACCCAGATCTGGCTGAGCGTAGTAGTGTTTTGTAGTCATCGCTCTTGTAAATTTATCCGTCTTACACCACCACAGCCGGCCGGGGTGGCCAGTCGGTTCTAGGCGCTACAGTCTGGAACCGCGCGACCGCTACGGTCACAGTTTCGAATCCTGCCTCAGGCATGGGTGTGTGTGATGTCCTTAGGTTAGTTAGGTTTAAGTAGTTCTAAGTTCTAGGGGACTGATGACCTCAGAAGTTAAGTCCCATAGTGCTCAGAGCCATTTGAAGCATTTGAACACCACCACAACTTCCATTCGTCTTAAGAAAGTTATAATTATTGGAAAACTGGGAGTGTGTTTCTCTTATGCACAATCTAGTAAAAATAGACAGGCCGTTTCAGACATTAATGTACTGTACTAAGAAATGAACAGTCGAGAAGCATAGTACATGATTAGGCTCCGCGAGAGCTTACGTATGTTTACCCCATTGTCACACTGTGTGTGTGTGTGTGTGTGTGTGACGGAATTCCTAAGGGACCAAACTGCTGAGGTCATCGGTACCTAGACTTTCAAACTACTTAAACTAGCTTATGCTAAGAACAACACACACACGCATGCCCGAGGGAGGACTCGAACCTCCGGCGGGAGAGGCCACGCAATCGTGACATGGCGCCTCTAACCGCACGGCCATTCCACGTGGTTCAGGAGACTGTCCTAACGTGGTGCACGTTCTTTCATACCTACAGTTAAGATGGGTAAAGGCTGGTCATGAAGCCACGCTTCCATATCCTCGTACGCCGCTTGTTCAAAGTTGAAGTGCTGACCTTTGCCAGCCGTCTATACGGGGCGAAAGACATGTTAGTCGTAAGGCGATAGGTTACTTCTGCAAGGCTATGATCTATCCACATGTCCCGTCAGAAAGAAGGCAGTGTGTCCTGTGCTGCATTGTCAGTGCGCGGACTTGCTTTATAGTGAAGGAAAATCACACTGCCTTTAATGGTTCTGTATAGTGTCGCATTAGTGTTGAGCGGTGTTTGTTGTCCCGCCGGGCATCCACTACAACATCACAAATTCCTGAATATCGAAGAAGAGGCTCCTCGTGACCGTTGGTCAAAGCAGGGCTTTTTCACTTGGGTGAATGGGGTTATCTACGTTTCCGACGTATTCCTTTCTTTGCCGGTTTGGAATAGTAACATTGTTTCACCCATAGCCACAATGTGCTCTAAGATTTCCCTCCTCTCCTCTCCTTCTGGTACCGGAGTAGATATTGCAGGAGCATACCCACGCGCAAGTCTCTCTGCTCGTTACGAATGTATCGGGGTATTCCTGCAACACGAATTTTCCAATATCCCAGTTATTTGCACTGCAACTTATGTATGGATCCCGTGTGTGAGGAAGTTAAGTGCGGCCTTCCGCATCTTACCTTGCAACATTTAAACGGCATTCTGTCGTCGGTCTGCACCGCCAAATGGTTAATTACTTCCTAATGCCGTCCGCAAACATCGTAACCTCGTGACGTCACGATCATTGTGATGTCATTGTAAACTAATAATAATAGTTTTTATTGTATTTTTTTATTATTAAGTTATAGTAGATGGAAAGAAATAACCCTTGGCAAAACTTCAAGAAGATGAAGTAAGGATTTTCGAAGTTATTGTGTGATGAGTGGAAATGTCAAACGTTGTAAGTGCATTCTTTTTACAAAACGAGTTTGTAGTGCTGTTGTTTTCTCGTTACTCCGCTGAATGATCCTAGACTTGTTTATACTTATTGCAAGTGCCAAATCACGGAGATAATGTTTCAAATATTAATTTCTAGAAGGCGCATGATATGTATCAAACAGTGCTTCCTTCTGAAATTTCAAGTGCCATGCGTGAGGGTCTCCTCCATTTCGTTCATGCAGAGTTCATGTTGCAAGTTGGGTGCATGTAAGCTATTGTTTGTACCAGTAAAACATCTTTTTAATGGAAGGAGATAATATGGGTTCCAAAAACAGTACACGGGTTGGAGAAGTTAACAAGCAAAACAATGTGTGCCTGGAAAATATTATGAAAAGAGAAAGAGTTAATGAAAAGAGAAAGAGTTAACTAAAGGTATGAACTCATTCCTTGTAATTACAATGCGTAGAGCTGACTTCCTTGATTTTAGAACTGCTGCTGAGACACTGCTGTCAATGCAGACGTGTAAGATACCTAAATGCAGTATGAACAAAGTGTCTCATAGTCATCCACAGCTATTAAAAATTCTTACTCTGTAAACGGAAGAAAGGAAATCAGACACTGTTCGGTATTCAAAAAAAGGAAGATGGTACTTCATCTGAAAGACCGGCCATGTCGTTCAGTTTCAAAACAGAAACATTTGTTGGCTATGCTGCCATTTCTTCCTCAACACAACAATAAACGTCACAACATCTGATTGCTAGAATGGAGTTCTGTGACAAACAGAAATCAGTAATGAAAATTTTTAAATTTAATATTATTATGCTCTTTTAAGAAATGTAGAAGATATGAGAAATGGTTTTTGTTGATTACAGTTCTGCTAGCTAAAAAATTACTGCTGTCTTTTGTACTTGTACTATCACAAACGAAACTTAGTGCCTCAGTATTGATGGCAGCTGAAACCAAATCTTTCTTATTGCCACTGGACATCAGTAAGTTCCTGGGATGGCACCTAGAACTTTCTTAATAAATTATTAATTTTCTAATTTGTCTTATTACTTTTTGCGATGATGAGATGAGCAGCATGATTCTGTGGTATCAGAGTACCATCTCAATTTCTGGATAAAAATAAGTGATGCACAAAAAATAACTATATTGGTTTTTTGACTCTCCTGGCAAATGTGACAACTTAGAACTTTTGACATTTCCACTCTTCATAAGTTTCCTGGTGTTTCTATGACCAATGTGCACCTACGTTAGAAAGTTGAAATTTGGTAAAAACATGTAATCTGACATATTAAACACTTTCACTAGGTTTATTGTCCTCATTTTACCATCTTAAATGGGTGAATTAAGGAAAATCTAGTTATTCACAAAGTTTAATGGAATCAGTGTAGATCAAATACCTTTCTGATTTGGACCTACGATTTAGAAATTCTAATTTATTATAGAGTAAATGAATTTACAATGTTGTGTGGCTTTCGAATATTGTAACTTCAACTGACTTCTCAGAGTATTCAGAATTTGCACAATATGTTTAAAAAGTTCTATTCAATTTATCTCGCTAGATAGCGTGATACTTTTTATTGTGCTTCTCTGAATAAAAGATCCCTTTTCCATAAAATCTTATCTGATTTCTGCAAAGTGCCAGATGGGAACGCAGTGATGAAATGTAGTGGTCAAATGGGGAAAGATTACTAGAAGCTGTTGCGGACAAGAGCTGTTCAGAGCAAGGTGTTCTCAACGTGGTCCCCGCCCACGAACGTGATTGTCCCAGTGGACCTCCTTGTGGCAGAGACCCAGTAGGGAAGTCTCTCAGAGAATAGTGGCATTATATCCCCTAATTACCGAAAAATCAAAATTATCGCTCATCTGTGGTCGGGAGATCATCAGAATGGTTCAAATGGCTCTAAGCACTATGGGACTTAACATCTGAGGTCATCAGTCCCCTAGACTTAGAACTACTTAAACCTATCTAACCTAAAGACATCACACACATCAATACCAGAGGCAGGATTCGAACCTGCGACCATAGCAGCAGCACGGTTTCGGACTTAAGCACCTAGAACCGTTCGGCCACAGCGGCCGGCGATCTTCAGAATGTTCATACTCACAGTAATAGTTTATGCAAGCGTTATCTTGGGTAATACCATAAGAAACGTCTCCAAATGCTGCAAATCCTCGAAAATACGGCGTTTAGAAGGTTTAGAAGTACTCGAAAGATTTAAGAAGCTCACACAATTCAACACGCAGATAGGAGGGTCTGGCAACTCATTATTTCGCCAACTAGGCAGACTCTGTGATACCCGAGACCACCACAAGCGCTCAATGGCTTCACTTAACATAATACTCGTATAAGACCCCAAAGACGAAGAGAGAAAGTCAACAGATAAATCGTACTCATGATGACACACCAGCACCGAGAAGGTATAAAGAAAATTTTAAATTTTGCAAGACCGATATCAATAAACGCCAAAAGTGAAAATTGCACACCAACCCAAACCCAAAATAAGAATGCTACGGGTCAGTGGAGGATTCGTGTATTTACAGACACAATGTCAACATCTCTCCGCGTTCTGTCTCGGATAAGTTACAACTTTTCTGAAGTTTGGATGTGACTTGTACGGAATTTAGAGTCTCGGAACTATGTTGTAATAACCAAGCTAGTCATTGCGAGCCTTTTATTTGGTTGTCTTTCGTAATGACGTCTGCGTTAAATAACGCATGGCAAGTGGAGTGATTACTGATTGATGTACTCCAATTGGGGCATGAAACTTAAATGCTGGAACTTTACCGTCAGTGGCTCACTAGGTAACTTTTCTGAGGTACATAAAAAGTAACGTCTGTGTTCACTGAAAGACTACTGTTAGGAACGATCATAAGTGTTATTAAAACTTTAAAACAATCAGAAATTTGGTCGTAGTAAATATGAAACAATCGACTGAATTCTATAATCGCTCTTTATCACAGAAATGTAGCAAAAACCATTTAGTAGACTGTAGTGCTTCCTTTCCTAGTGTGAACTTATATTGCAGAGTTGCTGCGACAAAGAAGTTACAGTTTTCAGACGTGACACTTAAAAGGACCTTACAGTAGGAAGCCAAGCGCGGAAACTGTTCTTTCCGGTATTTTGAGGTGTCACTGACGGCCGTATGTGCTGCCACTGCAAACTGGAAAGCAAGAGTAAATGCCGTAAGAGGACAACCAGACAACTATGAACAACAATAAGCAGAACTGGACAAAGACACATTCAGTCAACTTTCAGTATCATAAAAGACAGTTATATGCCGTCAAGATCGTATCCCCGCGCGGAGCTATGTCGGCCACTCCGAACGAGGACACACCAATTGAACACACTTGAAACATAAAAACAGTGAGGTGGTCATAGGAAATTTATCACACACGGCTTGCATTTAAGTTCTGGTCGTACGCAGCGCAATAGTTCCTGGAAATTCACACAATCTGTGCAGTTCCGTCACATCGCCAGCTCGGATACGCTGCCATTTCGCGGACGAATGAAAAATATTTTTGGCGTTACCGGCTTTGCCTACGTTTCACTTGAGTGATCCTTATAATCACGTGCAATGTATATCTGTCTTCGTTATCGTTTATGAACGTCAATATCGCGATTCCATGCCTTGTTAGACGATCGCAGTAGATATTCCGTCAAGGGCCTCTGCTGGAAGACTTATAAGACTGTTAGTTTATTGTGAGTGTAGTGGAAATTTTGGTTCTTCAACCAGTGGCGGTCGAGAGTGAATGAACTATAATGCTAAGAGGACCCCGACGGATCATTTCCATGGACTTCAACGGCAGACTCTGGTAGCGTTTATCACCTACACAAGGGTTGTTCGACGTAACTTCCACTTAATACTGTGCAATCGTACTCTGATCGAAACGCGAATTGCCTCATTCGATAGAAAACAGCGTTCTGTCCTTCAGTTATGTCATTGGGTGCCATGGACATATTGCTCAAGCGTATTCAGTTCACGAAGTTTCCCTGACGCTTCTCAGGTGGATTCACAAGTAATTGTCAGAGAGAGCTAAGTCCATTGTCCAGATAAGCTTGGTGATTGGGGCCCCATCTTCTGGAACAGACGTTGTCGAGATTTTGCAGTCAACTATACAGGCATATGGCGACGTTCCACTACACATCAGCCACGTCATTTTTCGCAAATACTCCGGAAGAAGAGGTAGATAATTCTGCAGGAATACGGGATACGTACCTCCGTCTAGCCAAGCAATGTACAATGATTTAACGTGCGTTAGCACACCGCGCAAAGAAATTATAACAAAGAAAAGAAGAACGTAGTAGAGCAAATTAGAAAGTGGGCCTCAGAATCAGTTACATTAAGAGAAAATTAATGTATATCTAACAAAATGGTTCAAATGGCTCTGAGCACTATGGGACTTAACATCTATGGTCATCAGTCCCCTAGAACTTAGAACTACTTAAACCTAACTAACCTAAGGACATCACACAACACCCAGTCATCACGAGGCAGAGAATGTATATCCAACAAATAAAAAAAAAGAAAAAGGTAAAAACCGAGAACAAACCACAGAACCAGTTAATGAATTTTGGACAGGTTGGTTCAAATGGCTCTAAGCACTATGGGACTTAGCATCTGAGGTCAACAGTCCCCTAGACTTAGAACTACTTAAACCTAACTAACCTAAGGACATCACACACATCCATGCCCGAGGCAGGATTCGAACCTGCGACCGTAGCAACAGCGCGGTTCCGGACTGAAGCACCTAGAACAGCTCGGCCACAGGGGCCGGCAATTTTGGACAGGATATAAGTGCCTCCAGGGCTTAAAATGCGGCTATGCAAAAACTACAAGACATACAGAAAACAGACACTTATATGTGGGTAGAGCAGCTCTCCAACTTTTTCATTCGAGTTACAAGGGCTCAATATGGCCACCACCTGTGACACGGCAAACATGAGTATGTCAGTTAGATCCATGCTGTACATGTTCCAGCACTGCGTAGTTGATACCAGCCACCGTATTAGTTATCTTTCTTTGCAACTCTTCCAAATTAAATGGCAGCGGAGAAAGGAACGCACAGCCTTAGACATAGTACCATACGAAGAAAGCACGTGGAGTTTGGTGACCGTGGGGGCCACTGAAGGAGAGGAGTGTCGTGATGGGAAACACGTGTAATCCAACGCTGAGGCATGAATGTCTGAAAGAAAGTCTGGTGAAGCACAGTGTTGTCTCCACTAATTTGCTGCACTTATTGCCTAAGCCACAGCTGCTGTGTCTCCAGGTAAATGGAACCAGTCAGAGTTTTCTCCACAAAGCAAAATCGTCCACAAATCTTGAAGAGGAAATGACGTGAAAGACATTAACTTAATTTAAACCACGAATAAACTGCTATGTAAAATCGTCTTGCTTCTGCAGCCACTGCCAGTCCTAAGTAGTCAGCGCACGTAACGACCGGTGTTGTTTTACATGAAGACGATTGCGTAGAATACGACAAACAGTTGACTGCGGTGCCTGCATTTTTCTGCTAACATGTGTCGTCGATTTCATCGGGTTCCTGACGAGTGATTCCCGCACACGCTTTACCTTTTGTACCGACGGTCTCGGCCGGCCTGTCTTCTTCGCACCACATAACAGCCAGTCTCACAGAATGTGCCGTACCACTCTTCCATTGCTTTGTATGTCGGAACTTTTGCCTAACATATGGTATGAAATCGCCACTGCACCGTCACAACTGACTTACTTTCAGCGGATTCAAAGAAAAAAAAAACCACAGATATTGCACTGTTACACGCCATGTTCTGACACACCTGTCCCATAGTGGTGCGCTCTGAAAACTACGCCAATGAGCGATTACGAATCGAAACTTGGATAGATGTTCTATCTACTGATATACACTCCTGGAAATGGAAAAAAGAACACATTGACACCGGTGTGTCAGACCCACCATACTTGCTCCGGACACTGCGAGAGGGCTGTACAAGCAATGATCACACGCACGGCACAGCGGACACACCAGGAACCGCGGTGTTGGCCGTCGAATGGCGCTAGCTGCGCAGCATTTGTGCACCGCCGCCGTCAGTGTCAGCCAGTTTGCCGTGGCATACGGAGCTCCATCGCAGTCTTTAACACTGGTAGCATGCCGCGACAGCTTGGACGTGAACCGTATGTGCAGTTGACGGACTTTGAGCGAGGGCGTATAGTGGGCATGCGGGAGGCCGGGTGGACGTACCGCCGAATTGCTCAACACGTGGGGCGTGAGGTCTCCACAGTACATCGATGTTGTCGGCAGTGGTCGGCGGAAGGTGCACGTGTCCGTCGACCTTGGACCGGACCGCAGCGACGCACGGATGCACGCCAAGACCGTAGGATCCTACGCAGTGCCGTAGGGGACCGCACCGCCACTTCCTAGCAAATTAGGGACACTGTTGCTCCTGGGGTATCGGCGAGGACCATTCGCAACCGTCTCCATGAAGCTGGGCTACGGTCCCGCACACCGTTAGGCCGTCTTCCGCTCACGCCCCAACATCGTGCAGCCCGCCTCCAGTGGTGTCGCGACAGGCGTGAATGGAGGGACTAATGGAGACGTGTCGTCTTCAGCGATGAGAGTCGCTTCTGCCTTGGTGCCAATGATGGTCGTATGCGTGTTTGGCGCCGTGCAGGTGAGCGCCACAATCAGGACTGCATACGACCGAGGCACACAGGGCCAACACCCGGCATCATGGTGTGGGGAGCGATCTCCTACACTGGCCGTACACCACTGGTGATCGTCGAGGGGACACTGAATAGTGCACGGTACATCCAAACCGTCATCGAACCCATCGTTCTACCATTCCTAGACCGGCAAGGGAACTTGCTGTTCCAACAGGACAATGCACGTCTGCATGTATCCCGTGCCACCCAACGTGCTCTAGAAGGTGTAAGTCAACTACCCTGGCCAGCAAGATCTCCGGATCTGTCCCCCATTGAGCATGTTTGGGACTGGATGAAGCGTCGTCTCACGCGGTCTGCACGTCCAGCACGAACGCTGGTCCAACTGAGGCGCCAGGTGGAAATGGCATGGCAAGCCGTTCCACAGGACTACATCCAGCATCTCTATGATCGTCTCCATGGGAGAATAGCAGCCTGCATTGCTGCGAAAGGTGGATATACACTGTACTAGTGCCGACATTGTGCATGCTCTGTTGCCTGTGTCTATGTGCCTGTGGTTCTGTCAGTGTGATCATGTGATGTATCTGACCCCAGGAATGTGTCAATAAAGTTTCCCCTTCCTGGGACAATGAATTCACGGTGTTCTTATTTCAATTTCCAGGAGTGTATGTCATTTTTCTGTGTATCTTCCAATTTTCGCACAGTCGTCTCCAGAAGCTCGAGCGTTTGGGGTCCCTATCAGGTCGGATTGAGGGAAGACATAGAAGCAATTCAGAGGCGGGCTGCTAGATTTGTTACTGGTAGGTTTGATCATCACGCGAGTGTTACGGAAATGCTTCAGGAACTCGGGTGGGAGTCTCTAGAGGAAAGAAGGCATTCTTTTCGTGAATCGCTACTGAGGAAATTTAGAGAACCAGCATTTGAGACTGACTGCAGTACAATTTTACTGCCGCCAACTTACATTTCGCGGAAAGACCACAAAGATAAGATAAGAGAGATTAGAGCTCGTACAGAGGCATATAGGCAGTCATTTTTCCCTCGTTCTGTTTGGGAGTGGAACAGGGAGAGAAGATGCTAGTTGTGGTACGAGGTACCTTCCGCCACGCACCGTATGGTGGATTGCGGAGTATGTATGTAGATGTAGATGTAGAAGTCTCAGAGGCACTTATCAGTAACCCTGCATTTAGGGCAGTTACAGGCGAAAACTAGTCTGACAGCAAAATAAATAGTGTAGTGATAATGGCCTAAGCTGCTTCTGGTAAACTGAAAAAGGTTTTCGGCACAAAGCATCCACAGTTTCTGAAAAGGAAACCTCCCGCCGGAGGTTCGAGTCCTCCCTCGGCCATGGGTGTGTGTTGTTCTTAGCATAAGTTAGTTTAAGCAGTGTGTAAGTCTAGGGACCGATGACCTAAGCAGTTTGGTCCCTTAGGAATTCACACACATTTTTGAAAAAGAAAGTTTACAGTCAGTAAGCATTCACAGTTTTCACTTGAAACATGGAGTCTTAGTACGACAGACTCTAAAAACTTAAGATTACCCAGCAAGCAACAGAGAGACACGGTAAGAACTACCAGGGGAAAAAGTAAAAAGAACAAACAGATCAGGAAACATACTGAAGCTGAGGCCATAGTTATGACAGTAATAAAAATGAAATTATGGTGGGTGGCATATGTACACAGGGATGGAAGGTAGATGGAAAAACTAAGGTCTTTGCTGGATTGAAATACGGTTAGATGATATTTAGAAAACACGCAGCAAGAACATAGATGCATATAGCTCAAGACCATAATGCGTCGGAAGTCTTGCGGAGACGATTACCCAGCAGTGGCTATCAAATGACTGATGATGATGATGATGATGATGAATACTCGAAACGAATATATTGTCCGCGATGGTGACTAGTACGTTTCCCGTGCTGTTCCAGATAATCGCAAATATTTTGTATGCAATTAAGGTTGGGTGATTTAGGGGGATAGTCGAGGAGCGATACGTTGCTTGAGTATTCGTCAAACCAGGTACGTATGCATGCAGCCCTGTGAACACAGTTGTCGTCATCTTGCAAGACGGGGGTGTCCGCAGCAAACTCATCATAAATTTATAGAAGTAAGGGGAATCATTGGTCACTGAAAATGTTAAAAATAAACATCCTGGTTCATGCTCACGATAGCCGTAACAAGCCATTGTACGAAAAACACCAACCCACCCAAAAAAAAGCAGCTAATCACTTCCAGCCTGAACTACGCCATCCACTCACTGCAGGTGAAACGCCACATCGGGCTATCACTGTGCTCGACTCTTACATTATTTGAAAAGAGGCAGATCGTAAGTTGTCGAATCACACTACACGCCCCCACTCAGATATTGTCCAGTTTGTGTGTTGTTTGGCCCACTGAAGAAGTATAGCTTTATATGCCTGTGAAAAATGGCCGTCTGCAAGGTACTGGTCGCCAAATATCTATTGCATTTAGTTTTGTTCGCAATGTTCATTCAGAAACTGGTTGAGCTGGACCTATGTTCATTGACAGCAGCAATACTTGTCAAGTTCAAAACAGACTGACATTAACAAGGAGTGAAACTGGTCTCCAATCCCTGTCGGTTGCTGTATTTTTACGACCACTGTTGTTATGCTGTGTTACGTGACTGTGAGTTGTAATAAAAACCTGTCTATACTAACAGACATACATAGAAAGAAGGATCCTTTATTGTATGATTATATTATAGCGGAACAAACACTGGTAGCAGTTACTTCTGTAAAATATCTGGGAGTATGCTACGGAACGATTTGAAGTGGAATGATCATATAAAATTAATTTTTGGTAAGGTGGGTGCCAGGTTGAGATTCATTGGGAGAGTTCTTAGAAAATGTAGTCCGTCAACAAAGGAGGTGGCTTACAAAACACTCGTTCGACCTCTACTTGAGTATTGCTCATCAGTGTGGGATCCGCACCAGGTCGGGTTAACAGAGAAGATAGAGAAGATCCAAAGCAGAGCGGCGCGTTTCGTCACAGGGTTATTTGGTAAGCGTGATAGCGTTACGGAGATGTTTAGCGAACTCAAGTGGAAGACTCTGCAAGAGCGGCGCTCTGCATCGCGGTGTAGCTTGCTGTCCAGGTTTCGAGAGGGTGCGTTTCTGGATGAGGTATCGAATATATTGCTTCCCCTACTTATACCTCCCGAGGATATCACGAATGTAAAATTAGAGAGATTAGAGCGCGCACGGAGGCTTTCCGGCAGTTCAAATGGCTCTGAGCACTATGGGACTAAACATCTGAGGTCATTAGTCCCCTAGAACTTAGAACCACTTAAACCTAACTAACCTAAGGACATCACACACATCCATGCCCGAGGCAGGATTCGAACCTGCGACCGTAGCGGTCACGCGGTTCCAGACTGACGCGCCTAGAACCGCTCGGCCACAACGGCCGGCTTTCCGGCAGTCGTTCTACCCGCGAACCATACGCGACTGGAACAGGAAATGGAGGTAATGACAGTGGCACGCAAAGTGCCCTCCGCCACACACCGTTGGGTGGCTTGCGGAATATGAATGTAGATGTAGATGAAATTTCTTACAACTATGACATAGACAATCGTAGCTGCAATGGTCGTCTAAAACTTTCGATTACAGCATGTGCTAAGCCTAGTTGCCCTCAGCATCCAGTGTGTCTTTCGACCCAACAATTCCATCCACGAACAACTTCTTTACATCACACAAAGTATTGCATATTAATTAAATAAACTAAAGTCTACCAATTTTTCTCACTTGATATCGAAATACCTTTTCACTGGGTATGGAATTAAGGACCGCTCTTCAAGCTACAAATCCGTACACTCCCAGTTAACTACACTATATGATAGAACGTATTTGGACGCCCACAGTGGACAACAGGCCAACGGCCTTGCCGCAGTGGTAACACTAGTTCCCGTCAGATCACCAGAGATAAGCGTTGTTGGGCTTGGGTAGTACTTGGACGGCCCAATGTCCGAGGTCTGCCGAGTGGTATTGGCAAGTCGGTTGCACTCAGCCTTTGTGAGGGCAGTTGAGGAGCTACTTGACTGAGAAGTAGCGACACTGGTCAAGAAAACTGACACCGGCCGGGAGAGCAGTGTGCTGATCACATACCCCACCATATCCGCATCCGGTGACGCCTAAGGGCTGAGAGCGACAGGGCGGCCGACCGGTACCGTTGGGCCTTCAAGGCCTGTTTGGACGGTGTTTGTTTGTTTACAGTTGACATTAATATGGTGTGTGTCCACCCTTCGTCTTTATGATGGCTTGAACTGTGCTGGGGACACCGTAAGTGAGGTTTCTGAATGTCTGCTGAGGAATGACTGCCCATTCTTTCTTAAGAGCCTGCAGTAGAGAAGGTAGTGATGTTGGACGCTGAGGTCTAGAGCGAAGTCGATGTTCTTAATCCTCCCAGAGGTGTTCCATTCGGTTGATGTCGGAACTCTGGGCAGGCCACTCCATTTTTGGTGTGTTATTGTCCATAAACCATTGCCTCACAAATTTTGCTTTATGACAAGATACATTGTCATGCTGATACAGGGAATCATCGCCTCTGAAATGTTCCTCTACTGTACACACTGCTGTAAAATGTCTTCATACTCTTCTTGATTTAGCATTTTCTTCAGCACGCCCTAAATACGATAAACACCATCATACCATAACACCATCTCCTCTGTACTTCACTGTTAGCATTACACATTATGGCAGGCAAAGTTCTCCAAGCATTCGCCGAATCCAAACACTTCGATAGGACTGCCACATGGTGCAGTGTGATTCATCATTCCAGGTCACTCGTTTCCAGTGGCGTCGCTCTTTACACCATCTCAAGCATCGCTTAGCATAGACTACAGATACCTGTGCCTAATGAGGAGCTGATCGATCATTTTGCCCCGTTCTTTTTAACTCTCTACGCACATTCGTTGTGCTAGCAGTACTGTTGGTAGCACTGCTCCTAAATACCTGTCAATCAGAACACGAGGTCTATGTGGTCCTGGTTTGGCTGTGGGTGTTCCTTCGCGTTTAAACTTGACAAACATTTCACCAACAGTCGACTTAAGAGTTTTAAAAGGGTAGATATGTCTATAATTGTATCTCTTATGCAGGAGACATGAGGTAAGGGTCTCCAGTTACTTTTGGTCATACTGTACATGTCTGACATTATAGCATATTTCCTTCTTCACCATCCTACATCTGTTACAATCAACCATACCTGCTCCTGCATTTCATGCCACTGCAAGTACGCCTCAACAGTCTATCTTGTCCCCCTTCACTTACATCCTGTACACTGCAGACAAATGGCTCTGAGCACTATGGGACTCAACTGCTGAGGTCATTAGTCCCCTAGAACGTAGAACTAGTTAAACCTAACTAACCTAAGGACATCACAAACATCCATGCCCGAGGCAGGATTCGAACCTGCGACCGTAGCGGTCTACACTGCAGACATTCCGACCCCCCCCCCCCCCCCCCCCACCTATCTCCTGTGATATGCTGATGACACCACTTACCTACATAGCTACTCACTGCACCCTCCAACTCTCCCATGCCTTCCCCCTACATTCTTTGCATCTCCTGTTTGAGTGATGTAATATGTGAAAGCTACAAGGAAATTCCTTGGTAGCGTTACTGTCGTCCTGACTGCCATCTCTCCATTTACAGTCAGGCCTTCCCTCTAACAGAGAAAAGTACTTTGGAGTAAACCTCGACAGAAAAATAACATGGAACTCATACTTTCATACCATCCAATACAAACCCGAAACTGACCAAAACAATGGATAGCTGGTTAGTTGATTTGGGGAGGGGACCAAACAGCGAGGTCATCTGTCCCATCGGATTAGGGAAGGACGGTGAAGCAAGTCGGCTGTGTCCTTTCAAAGAAACCATCCTGGCATTTGCTTGAAGCTAGACCAGAAAGAATACGAGGCCACACCAGGGGTGAACAACTTTCTACCATCATCCTCAACTACAAAATTCATCTGCCCCATCCTAAATTACGATAATGTTGTCTGGGTCTCTACCTCCCCTAAAAGCTTGAAATTCTGTAAAGAAGTGCATGCCACCTCACTTTCCCCATCTGCATACCTTCGACTCACGTCCTACACCAACTCATCCACTTCCCACACCTTCTTCTCTTTCCACAGCACCCTTGGATCCAATAAATCAACTATAAAACCCAGTCCCAGCACGCAGTATCCGACCCACTAAGCAGCAATATAAATGCTTGCCGTGTCACTACATCCAGATTACTCTTTTCATGGACTTTCACGCCTTATCCATCCTTTTGCACTCTCCAACGATGAAATCCGTTCAGATTTATGCTCTTCTACCCAACTGTGATCACTATGCTCCAGCCGTGCGGAGTGGGCGTAGTGGCCGCGTGGTTTGAGGCGCCATGTCACGCATTGCGCGGCCTCTCCCGCCGGAGTTTTGATTCCTCCCTCGGGCATGGGTGTGTGTATGTTGTTCTTAGGATAATTTAGTTTAAGTTAGTTTAAGTAGTGTGTAAGTTTAGGGACCGATGAATTAAGCAGTTTGGTCCCTTAGGAACTCACACACATTTGAACATTTGAACAATGCTCCACCTCACGTCATCCTTCCATTTCCTTCTCCTTCTCTTTCTCCACTGACTTTTAGTCACTACTTCCAATTCCACAGGGCCCATAGTCATACTCATCGTTCCACTTCCATCGAGACCGTGATGACTCTCCTGCACACCAACATTACAGTATAGCGCCTTTATCACCGGTGAACATATTTCTACTGCGATATAAAATAATCTAAAAAGGGTTAAAAGCTATGCTAGTAATAAAAATTCTGCCAAGTGTAGTGCAGCAACTCGACGTGGCATGGATTCAAGAAATCGTTGGAAGTCCCCTGCAGAAATATTGAGCCATGCTGCCTGTATTGCCGTCGACAACTGCGCTAGTGTTGCCGGCACAGGATTTTGTACAAGAACTCTCGATTATGTCCCATAAACGTTCGATGGGATTCATGTCACACGATCTGGGTGGCCAAATCATTCGCTCGAATTTTCCAGAATGTGCTTTGAGCCAATCGCGAACAGTTGTGGCACTGTGGCATGGCGTACTGTCATCCATAAAAATTCTGTCATTAATTGGGAACAAATGGTCTCCGAGTAGCCAAACATAACGAACTTTCGTCAGTGATGGGGTCAGTTGAGTCAGAGGACCAATTCCATTCCAAGTAAACACAGCCCACATCATTATGGAGCCACCACAAGCTTGCACAGTGCCTTGTTGACCACTTGGGCCCATGGCTTCGCGGGGTTTGCGCTACACTACAACCTTACCATCACCTCTAACGAACTGATATTGGGACTCGTGTGACAAGGCCACTGTTTTTCAGTCGCCCAGAGTCCAATCGATACAGTCACGAGCCCAGGAGGGGCGCCTTAGGAGATATCGTGCTGTTAGCAAAGGCATTTGCGTCGGTCGTCTGCTGCCATAGATCAATAATGCAAAACTTCGCCCCACTGTCCTAACGGATACGTTCGTCTACGTCACACATTGATTTCTGAGGTTATTTCAAGCAGTGTTGCTTGTCTGTTAGCACTGACAACTCTACGGTAAAACGCCGCTGTTCTCGGTGGTTAAGTAAAGACCATCAGCCACTGCTTTGTTCGCGGTGAGAGCTGATGCCTATAATTTGATATTCTCGACATACTCCTGGCACTGTGGATCTCAGAATATTGAAAATGGAAGACCCGCCAAATGCGCTGACCCTTTATACCTTGCGTACGTGTTAGTACTACCATTCGCTATGTGCTTATCGCTGTCCTATGACTTTTGTCACCAGAGTGTGTCATTGCTTCACTGCAATGACTTAACGACCGCAGTGAGGGATCGTATCACCCGCTGGTACTTCATCTTAAGCGCTCCGATGCGACTAGTGTGCTATTTTAAGGGGGCGAAGAATAGTTTTAGGGTGAATTCGTGTCATCGTCGCCCAACATACTGTCCAATCTACTCATGCTGCAAACTCCCTAATAGATACGGATGTTTATGACAGGAGCGCAGTTTTGATACCAGAGGCAGTACGGGTTCCGCCGGCGGCAGCGACGGCGGCGGCGGCGGTGGCGGCGGGGGCGGCGTCACGGTGGCCTCGGCGTCTGCGGGGCTGGCGGTGGAGGCGTCTGCGTCGGAGCAGGATGGGGGTGGCGTGGGCGAGGCGGAGGCGGAGGCGCCATGGGGGCGGCAGTCGCGCAGCCACAGGTCGGGTGTGATGAGCGCGCCCGACGAGCCAGCCCCCGCGACCGCACCCGCCGCCGCCGGGTGCAGCTGCAGGTGCGCCTGCGCCTCCTTGCAGAAGATGTTCATCTTGTACTGGTTCAGGCACTTATCGCTGCAACACACCACATAAAGACGCAGTTACTCGCCGAGCTCGAGTAAATCGTTCAAATGGCTCTAAGCACTATGGGACTTAATATCTGAGGTCATCAGTCCCCTAGACTTAGAACTACTTAAACCTAACCAACCTAAGGACATCACACACATCCACGACCGAGGCAGGATTCGAACCTGCGACCGTAGCAGCAGCGCGGTTCCGGAGTGAAGCGCCTAGAACCGCTCGGTCATAGCGGCCGCCTAACTCGAGTAAAGATATCAAAGTAAGATACCACAAGCCCTGGATATGCAGGGTTTACTTTTAACAAACTATGATTCTTAATAACAATGTTACTAATTTGGCAAAATTGTTGTTAACCTGCTTTGGATTGTACTGTCAATGCACGGTCTGGCACGACGTGCAAAACTGTACTCGATCCATATGTGCTGCACACAGGCGGGCAGAGGCTTGACCTGTCTCGGCTTTGTTCGGTCCTACTCTGAAGTACTCGTTACAACGCGATACTTCATTTAGCATTGCGGTGTGGCATTTTTCGGTCGGCACGACATTTTTCAGTCCAACAGAAACGTGGTGTCATAGCTGTTTCACTATTTGTTTGTTGTATAAGGGAAGTTGACGGGTCCAGTATCTGTTTGCACAAAAGTGGTAGTTTCATGATTCGTCGTCACAAGCCTTTAAAAGATGACAGAAAAGAGGGATGAGAACTCTCAGTATCCATGATGCAGTCGCGTAATCGGCAGGTACCGCAAATTTGCTATGGAACGACTTTACAACGCCACGCAGAAAAAAATTTAAAGATTTAGTTGATGATGCAGAACACTACAAAACTCGACAGACGGGGTTAATTGTTTTGTAAATCGAGAAGAACCTTGTGCTACATCTGCAAGCATGGTTTCTGAAGTGGCGCGCATTATTTAACTGTCAGCTGCAACAGGTTTTGATAGGACTGAACGAAGAACACGAAGACTTTATACATTACTGCAAAGTACGATGTTTAAGTCAAGGGTCATTCCTGAAACGTTTTTTGATTTGAAACATGCTATTGCTGAGTGTATGAAGGGAAAAGAAAATCAGGAACGAAAATTAGAAGATCCAAAATAGATTGCAGACCTTGCATTTCAAATGGACCTGATTACACACTGCTCACAGTGAGGAACTGCAAGGTGAGAAACAACTTACTTCTGATTTAATGGGAATTAATTTAAAAACATAAAAGGATTATGGAAGGCACGAATTTTGACAAGAAATGCCGACCATTTCCCTAACCTAACTGGCGTTAAAGAAAACGAGAGCTTACGAGAATTCTTTGTGGTCTTGAAAAAATTAGAAAGATAGTTTTCTAAACGTTTTGAGGACTTCGTCAATATTCATCCGTTTTCGAGACCGTCTGTCATTTCAGTTCAAAACACCTGTGCGCTTATGCAAATGGAACAGACAGATCTGCCATGTAATTTACGTTTAAAAGGCAAATTGTTTTACGTTAAAACTGTCCAGAAGATCTACGTTATGTTCTTCGGGATGAGTTTCCATACCTACATAAGAGATTGCAAACATAATAAAATATTTCAACATATATACGTTAAATACTTTTAACGATTATGAAACGAAATAAGTCACGATTACGTTGCAACCTGAGTGCGAAAATATGTGGAATAGGCTGCATCTATCTGTCCGTATTCCCACATTTTGACGAGACAGAAATTATACTACGTCTCTGTGCACCAAAAATAATGAAATAATACTGAAAATTTGTTTTAACCAAGTTTTCATCGGAACAATATTTCATCAGAACTGTTGTGCACAGCGACTGTCGGATATTTCAAAAAGGGAAAAGGAATTCAGGAATCAGTCGCAAATTCAATCTCTATTTTTATTGCACATCTAGATTACAGCTATTGAATAGCTGTCTTCAGTGAGTTTAAATCGAATCATATAGGGTCAGATAAAATCAGAATCAGGTCATGTACGTCTTAATGTCGTATGGTCCCCATTTGTTATCACAAACTTGACGATTCTAAATTACTCGATTTAAAGCGAAATCTGTGTGGGTCCTAGAAAATGCGGTCCTCATGGATTACAGCCAACACGAGGGGGTGAAAGGTGGCTAAAGGAGAAATCACCGAAAAAAATCAGGTGGGTCACTCGACTGCTCTATCAAGAAACCATTACCTTCTCATAGCAAATTAAAAAAAACGCTCTCAAAAATTTCACATAAAAGAACCGAATCGTCCTCAGGGGACTAGGAAGCATATTGTTTGAGTGAAGCCGGAATAGACTATCAAACAACTTCATGACACGAATGAGATTAATTAATGACGGTTTTTTGTTTCTCAGAGGAATTTAAACAGGGTGGTCAGAAACTGCCTGAAAAACTTGTAGGGTGCTGAGGGGTAGGTTGTGCTGAGAACTAACTGTTACGAAAAAAATATCGATACGTTGCGCCGTTTCCGATTCGATTAGTTGGTTAGTTGCGCCTGTAAATTCAAGAACCTGCCAGAGATGGTGCTGCCCAAAGTGTTTTACGTTTGGTTTCCTAAAACCGAACGAGAGAGCGGTACGCAAATTGGACATGGGGCGATAGTAAGGATCGAACCAGAGCCAGTAGCTGAGTAACCTTGTGTATTATCATATACGCTATGAGAACAACTGATAATAATTGTATCTGACAGGCTGCTTGAATTTGCGTGCAACGACATGTTTGGTTAACTTCAATGATAACTAAATTTGAAACGGTGGAACGTATCAAATTTTTTTCTTAACAATTATATCTCTGGAAAATCTACCCTGCAACAAACTTGTAAGCTTTTCAGACTGTATCAGACCATCCCATATAGTGCGACGAATCTGTATGTTTCTTGATTGATGAGTACATATGCCGTTGCGGCTTCCCACATTTAGTTAAGAACATCTGCTGTTCACCAATTTTCGCCTCAGAAAATATGATACGCAAACAGTTAAAATACGATAGCACACAGAAATAAGTTTACACATTTCACAGACAGATGATGAGCACGAATTCCATCATTTAACTTACCTGACGACTGTGGTGATAGGAAGGGAAACCTGGTGCAACTTTAAAGTTAAAGAAATTTGCCAAATCATGAAAACAGGAGACTTTCCACGACGGCATAACCACTGAGAGAGAGGTGCATATATCTGAATACCTTAATGCTCAAAGAAGGCTGAGGTAGACCGTTATCCATAAAGAAGATGTTATGGAACGTAAACCTAATTAACATTAGCTACAGAGAGAGGATGTATGATGCAGTGTGGCTTCATCGTGGCAGGAATGCTCACTTTGCATGATAGTGTTTACTTAAATACTTATTCACTGGTGTTAGTACGTCATCACACACATATTTCTACCAAATGGTTCAAATGGCTCTGAGCACAATGGAACTTAACTTCTGAGGCCATCAGTCCCCTAGAACTTAGAACTACTTAAACCTAACTAACCTAAGGACATCACACACATCCATACCCGAGGCAGGATTCGAACCTGCGACCGTAGCGGTCGCGCGGTTCCAGACTGTAGCGCCTAGAACCGCTCGGCCACCGTAGCCGGCTATTTCTACCAATTTCCATATTTAAGTAATGGTTTTCAATATTAACAACCTACGATGCAGTTTTATTATTATTGTTGTTACTATTCTTGGAGAGCTGACCATTTAAGATCACGCTACGACTTCATTTTGTTCTCATTGTCCAGAGTTTCTTCTGTCTCCAACAATCCGTCATAAGTCACTTTACTGTTGCTTTTGTTCTTCTGTCCGTGTTCTTCAGGTATTTGTAATTCTTCTTTCCACTCTGTATTCTGTTTCTACACACGTTCCCTTCTAAAGTGAATTCTTACGGAGTGCTGGGTCTCTGAAAGTCTTTCCCACCTTCTTTAAATTCACGTCGTGGTGGTCTTCTTGTTCCAGAAGTAATCAAATATTTGTTTGGATGGTCAATTTTTGTCGATTTTGTACAACTGTCTAAGAAATATCAGCATCCTTTTCCTCGTGATCTTCGAGATCCTGTACACATTCCGGTAGCCTTCTTTGCTACTTCGAAGTCCCCAGTCGGCCTGAGTGTGGATCACATTCATAATTTTTGGTAGGTTTTTCCAACTTCTCCAGCTTGTACCTCATCGACAGGCATTCACTGGCGTGCAGGCATTCTGTATTCACCACAGTATTATAGTGTCTTAGTTTGACGCTTCAGGAGATGCACGTCTTGCTGTAAAAGATTTTAGTGAGCCGATACGATCCGTCCATTTTTGAGATGCGATCACCTATCACAGCTTTTTCTAGTCCATTTTCCTGTGAGATCTCGCCGAGGTATTTGAATTTCTTTACTCTCGTAATATATTCTATCTCCATTTCAAGGAATGTCGGCCTATATTTGTTACTCATCTTGAATTTGATCGTTTCTATCGAGGTCCTCAGCCCTGTCCGACAGACGATGCTTTCTAAAAAGTTGGATGTTTGTTATTCAGAAATGTCCGTCTTGATAGCATATAACACTAGTATTCACAATGTCCGGTTCAGCTCACTGCCACCGTCAGACCTGTTACAAAATAGGAAAAAAAACATTATTGTGACACTAATACGGTCAGTTGGCTGAAGACCAAATATACAGAAAATCTAAGAATACATAAAAAGATTCTTAGATTTTCTGTATGTTTGGTATTCAGCCAATTGAGCCTATTATTGTCACATTAGTATTTTTTCTTTTTTGTAACAAGTCTGATAATGGCAGTAAGCCGAAACCAGTCACTATAAAGCTATACGCGATCAAAACGGACACTTACTGATAAAGTGCCAAACTCGTTTACAGAATATGTCTTCAATTAATTGGTCTGGATGATCACCTCCTCTGGGGTATCTCAAAGTCATCTGCAAAGGCCATGCAATTGACTTGAATTCCTTCAGATTTTGTGCCTAAGCAGATCGGTCCTATTCCTTTATTTTCGAGTTTTGATTTCCAAATTTCTACAATCTTTTATAGAACACAGCTGATTAGTAGCGGTGATAGACAGCAATCTTGTCTCACGCGTGCCTTTTTTTTAGAGGGCCCGGGCAGTTCCCCCATGAAATTCACCCTGTTCGGGTCTCTATGATTTTACTCGCCAATCTGGGTTTCACTCGGAATTCCCTGATGAACGCATCCAGTGTTCATTGTCCACTGAGTCAAAAGCCTTTTTGAAATCTATGAAAGTCACCACAATTTTCCCGGAACTCAGTATTCTTTGACAGATTATTGAATTCAAATTAAGAATTTTCTCAACGCAGTAGCTGCCGTTCCGGAGCCGTCCATGATACTCTCTGAGTTGTGTATCTGGGGTCATCTCTGTTGTATTGAGAAGCGGGAAATAACTGCAGAAATCTATGTGGGACTTACGACTAAAGTATCCGTTAGGACAGTGCAGCGAAATTTGTTGTTAACAGACTATGGCAGCAACCGACCGATGCGAGTGTCTTGGCTAACAGCACGACGTCGCCTGCAACGACAAATAACGATGTCGTGTCACTGGGCCACAACTGTTCGCGATTGGTTTGAAGAACATTCTGGAAAATTTATAGTGAATAATTTGGCCACCCAGATCGACCGACTTGAATCTCATAGAACATTTATGGGACACAGTCGAGTGGTCAGTGAGTGCACAACATCCTTCACCGGCAACACTTTCGCAATTATGGACAGCCAGACAGGCAGCATAGCTCAATATTTCTGCATGGGACGTCCAGCGACCTGTTGAATCCGTGCCACGTCGAGTTTCTGCACTAGGCTGGGCAAAAGGAGGTCCGACACGATATTGAGAGGTATCCCATGACTTTTGTTAGCTCAGTGTAAATTCACACTTGTAGTTACAGAAATACCTCGGATCAACCTTTGATGCAATCCAGAATACGGAATGCCGGAGTTAGGAGGTCAGAGGAAGGGAAACAGAGATAATAACAGAGGAAAGATGGAACAGCCAACGGGAACAACAGTTTCAGGAGGAATTTCCCTGTAAGATGGATTGGCTATCCGTGTTGTAATATTAATTTAACAAAGCAGTCTTTTAGAATGCGAGTCTTAAACAGGGATATTTTAAAACAAGACACCAGTCATTAGTTATAGCCCCATTCGGTGACTGTAATGGCAATTACAAGATATATTTAAACTTCTATTTGTGGTCAGAAAAAATTGAATATTTGTGAAGAAAGGAAATGAAGTTGAACTGAGTACTTCACTAATCCAAATGTAAAGAGGAGAAGTGCTGGTTAGATGTAGGAGAGATTTAGTATGTAGCTGCTTATAATGATGATACATTCCTTACGGCGATAGAAAGGGAAAACATGGGTGGGGTGTATACATAGTGCAAATTTAAGAAATAACCATTGTCATAACAAAAATGAGAAAAATGGGTTTAGAAGGGAGGGGTCCGTAGAATATTAACGAGATGAAAGTGGTGAGTTAGGAGAACACATTAAAAAAGTTTGACGCTGTACCGAACTCTTTAAGAGCAAAACTGACTCATAGAAGAAGAACAAGATGGCAAAGTCCACGTTGGGCAACTGATTATTGGATGCAAAAAGAGAGAAATCTTGGTTGCATATAAGGGACGAGTTTAGTGCCAAACTGCTATGTTTATATGAATCTGACAGAACTCTGTGACAAGTAGCAGAAACTCGTGTGTCAGACAGTTAGCTGTTAATATCCATAAGTATACTGAGAAAAGCGATAAGAAAATAAGTATATGTTATATGATTATTCGTCGTACTGATGTGACTATTTGCTCGGACATATTTCGCTGAGGCGGAGTCAGGCAGCAGCAGCCGGCCGAGACACAAGCAGCAACAGGTAAGTATCCTATTTTGTGGTATTTTACGAGTTCCTAAGCAGGAGCGAATTGTATAGATTTCCAAGATATCAAGGACCAGTTACAACAGTCACGGAACAATCGGTGCGATATTCCTTGATGGTACAGTGAGTACCGAACGGTACGTGTAGGTTTCGGAAGATGATTCATCATCCCCATTATCCAAAGTGACCCTGATTTCTACAAGACGTGGTTCATGCAAGACTGATCTCGACCCCATCGAAGCAGAGAGTGTTTGATGTCCTGGAGGAGCATCTTGGGGACGGCTTTCTGGCTTTGGGGTATCCAGAGGCCACTGGCATGGACCTCGATTAGCCGCTATATTCTCCTGATTTAAACACATGCAACTCCTTTTTTTGGGCTATATTAAAGATAAGGTCTACAGCAATAACCCCAAAACCATTGCTGAGCTGAAAACAACCATTCAGGCTGTCATCGGCAGCATCGATGTTCCGACTCTTCAGCGGGTCATACAGAATTTCACTATTCGTCTGCGCCACATCATCGCCAGTGATGGCAGGCATATAGAATGTGTCATAACTTAAATCCGAATATCTGTAGTGACGTTTACATGTTGAATAAAGTGTGTGCACGCCGTTTTTTATACTAATCTATGTTTTTTTTCATATAGTTCAATAATTGTCACCCGGTACATATCCGAAGCGTTAGAGACGAACAATGATAAGCGATCTCCATTGTGAATTTAGGAATGCCTCACATAACCATTCAGTAAAAACGAATGTAGAAGTTAGTACTACGCTCAAGAATTATGAAGTTTTTGGAGAACGAAAATCTCCTCTGTAAAAATCAACATGGATTCCTCAAACAGAGATCTTGTGAAACTCAGTTCGCTTTGTTTGTCCAGGAGATTCATAGCACTGTAGACAACGCATCTCAGGTTGACTCCATGTTACTTGAATTCAGGAAGACATTTGACACCATCCCGCTGTACCTTTTAGTGAAAAAAACACGAGCTCATCGACTATCGGTCCATATTTGTGACTGGATTCAAGACTTCCTTGCAGTAGAGGGCAAGATGTCGTTCTTAACGGAACAAACTCTACATACGTAAAGTTAATTTCTGGAATACCCCAATGAAGTACGATGGAACCGTTACTGGATGTAAATGATCTAGTAGAAAGCGTCGAATGCTCTTCAAGACTGTCGCAGATGATGCGGTTGTCTATAACAGAATGGCAACGCCAGAAGATAGTATCGATTTGCAGAATGATCTGCAGAGGACTGATGAATGGAGCAGACTGACAGTTGACCCTAAACTTAAATAAATGTAACATATTGTGCATTCAGAGGAAAAAACATCCACTACTGTACAACTACCCTATCGATGAGAAAGTGCTGGAAACAGTATTTACCGTAAAATATGTAGGAGTAATTATACAGAGCGATTTTGAATGGAATAACCATATAAATCAAACAGTAGGGAAAGCACATGCCAGACTTAGATTCATAAGAGGAATCTTAAAGAAATGTAACTCATCCTCGAGGGAAGAGGCTTATAATGTGTTTGTTCGACCTGTTCTTGAGAATCGTTCATCAGCCTTGATCCTTACCATGTAGGGACGATAGAAGAGATAAAGAAGATGCAACGAAGAGCGGAGCGTTTCGTCACGGGATCGTTTAGTAGACACGAGAGCCTAACCGAGATGCTCAACAAACTCCTCTGCCTCAGGAGCTTCGAGGCTGATTGCCATTCGAAGGGGCCCGGGTTCGATTCCTGGTCGGGTCGGAGACTTTTCTCCGCTCGCAGACTGGGTCTTGTGTTGCTCTTACGCTCGTATTCTCACAACTAACATCCCGGTATTGAGATGGCTGAATGTGCAGGTCCCGAAGGCCAATAATACAACAGACTAAACACGAAAAATTAAAAAAAAAGAAGAGGCTCCATTGGCAGACGTTACAAGAGAGGCGTTGTACACCACGGAGAAGTTTCCTGTTGAAATTTCAACAAAGCACTTTCCCAGAGCCCATCGCGTTGGCCGAGCGGTTGTAGGCGCTTCAGTCGGGAACCGCGCGACTGCTACGGTCGCAGATTTGAATCCTGCCTGAGGCATGGATGTGTGTGATGTCCTTAGGTTAGATAGCTTTAAGTAGCTCTAAGTTCTAGGGGACTGATGACCTCAGATGTTTAAGTCCCATAGCGCTCAGAGCCATTTGAACTTTCCCGGTAGAGTCCGACAACGTATTTCTTCTTTCACATACATCTCGCGTAATGACCACGACGAGAAAATCCGAGAAATTAGAGCCAATGCAGAGGCTTACCGACCATCATTCTTCCTATGCGCCATTCACGAGTGGAAAAGGATAGGGGGCCGGGGCGGGGGAGATCAGATAGTGGCACAAGAAGTACCCACCGCCACACACCATTACATGGCTTTCGGAGTATGGTGTAGATGTAGTTTTTAGCGGTCTAAAAGTGATTATGAGGCTAATTAACTTTAATAAAATCCATTGGACATTTCTTAAACTAGCGATTTGACTTAATTTTACGAGAAGGAAGAAAAAATGGTTCAAATGGCTCTGAGCACTATGGGACTTAACATCTGTGGTCATCAGTCCCCTAGAACTTAGAACTACTTAAACCTAACTAACCTAAGGACATCACACAACACCCAGCCATCACGAGGCAGAGAAAATCCCTGACCTCGCCGGGAATCGAACCCGGGAACCCGAGCGTGGGAAGCGAGAACGCTACCGCACGACCACGAGATGCGGGCAGAGAAGGAAGAGGCACGTAGTTAAGACATCTCGTACCTACATCCATTCTCTGGGAATCACTGTGAAATATGTGGCAGAAGGTAGTTCTCATTGTTTAGTGTGTTAAGACTTCTTCCCATTCCATTCACGGCTCATGAGTGAGAACAACGACTGCTCATATGCTTCTCTGCGAGCTGTTATTTCCCTAATCCGGGAAAAGTTCGTAGGAAACAGATGAATATTCCTAGTTTCTACGACTAATACTATCCGTTAAGTCATCAATGTACAGCATGAATAGCAATCAAAGTTTGTAATTAATAAGCATCCCGGGTGCTTATCTGTGAATAAAGAATCTTATTCTCATAGTGCTTGTTTTAAATGCATTCTTGACCTCTCATTCAAATATTCAGTTTGGAATCGCTAAATATGCATCTAGGCTATTATGAGGCTTGTGTCGTTTGTAGACGAAGCTAAACTGAAATGAGTAACAGTTAAAAATAACATGGAGTGGTGGAGACCTCGACGAAGTGCAGAGGAGTAGGGAGTAGGGCACCGCTAGTGAATGAGCGGAACGGAGCCGATCGATTTGCCACGACAGCGGTAATTCCTAGAATCGTCGGACCTTCATTAAAGTTAAGCAGCAGCTTGTGACAAAAGCAGAGGGTTCTCGTCGAGCTCTCCTGGCTGACGTTGCCAGACTTATGTATTTCTCCTTTGTACAAAAACTGTGAGATTCAAGCAAGCCGAACGAGTTGGCAGTTGTTCAGCAATGGATGTTTTAGCATGTTACAGGATGAAACACGTGGACCTTCACCAACTCAGTCAAGTATATTTCTGTCAATTCTTACCTCCAGCATTATTTCTATAGTATTTTTCAAGTTCTTCTCAGCATTTCTCAACTAGGTGCTGTTAACTTGATATTTTTTATTAAACGCTTTTTGGCATCATCCATACAGCCAGTCTCAGCGCCATAAAAAACAACTATCCGTTACATGCACTGAAAGCGAACTTACGTCAGTGATCTAAGAAAATCTATCTTATCGTATAATGTCGCTTTCACAAAGGTGAATTATGAAGTTTACTAGGGAATCCCGGGAAGATATTATAACGTGGCGTTATTTCCATGTTTACCGTAAGGTATTTGTGGTAGCTAACCGTATAGTCGTATAGTAAGTTACACTCTTATTGGTTCAGGGTGTTACGTAATTAATCTTCGATGTCCACGCCTCACTTAACACAGTTGGCGTTTAAACGCTGCAGGTGAAGAACTTTGTGAGCAACTCAACGGGCTCTAGAGATAGTCATAATTATCTAGCCGTTTTATATGGCAGTATGATGCTGTTTCATAAACTTCTGAGTTGACGTTAATAACAGTACAATACCTTTAGTATAGTCCCTATTGCTGGGGTGATGGATCATCGCCCGACAGTCAAGTCCACGGTCAAACGTAAGGACGAAATTCTTGTCCTGAAATTTACACACACTGAAATTAAATTACATTTCCAGATTCTAAAAGTCATCATTAACTTTGTAATATATTTCCAACAGCCTCTCGTTACTGATCCAAGTCCTTAGGGCTTTTATGAAACAAGAAACACGTTTTACTTTAAACATTATCCTCGCCTGAAAACTTTTGAACTTAAAGAATGATTATGACTATCCTCTTCAACAAGTTTGTCGAAAGCTGCTACGTGAGATACTATTTTTTAAATGTAAGTATATGTGTTTGAGGTATTTGTTTTTCTGGCTTAATACGTGTGCGTGTCTTTGTCATGGAATCATCAAATACAGGAGAAATACCGCTGTAATCTCTAATATATCCCAGTTAACCGTGTCTGTGTTCAGTCAGAAGCTTTTCCCTTGAAGAATTTTTGAGTAAACTGACGTAAGTGAGCCAAAATATGCCCATACACGACTTCGACTGTGCCTTTTTGGAGCTGTGACGTGACTATATCTGCCCACAACTTAATAAATTAGCATTCACTTTCGCAATTGATAAGACTGTCTGATGAGACAATGATTAATATCCAAATACCTGCTGTCTGTAAAGCTACTGTTGTGTTACTATAACAATCATCATTAAAGCCTAAAAATAAAAAGCTCAACAGTGAACTTTGTGGAATCGTAGAAGACGTTCATCTCACTGATTTTGGCAATGAGGTCCTCATACATCAAACTGCTTACTGGGCATGAGAGCCAAGGAAAACTCCCCAGTAGGTTCTAATGACATGCTCAAGCAATAAGAAGAAAGGATACGCAAAATAAATAAATATTTTTTCGGACAGCACAACCAGCTTTAGGTATACTGCCCGAACAGGTGAACGTATTCAATTGCTTTCCTCGTAATCATAACGGAATGATTAGACGTTCGCTTGTTCCGGCAATGAGTTTGAAAACAGACATGGTCGACACATGTGATGCATAATGAAGCAACAGGGGCAATAGAAGACTGGAAGGGACATTAGGGGTTGAGGTCCCGTCGATGACGATGTCATTAGAGACGGAGCACGGACTCAGATTGGGGAATAATGGCGAGGGAAACTTGCCGTGTCCTTTTCAAAGAGGCTTTAAGCAATTTGTAAAACTTAAGACACACCTAAATCTGGGTATCAGTATGGAGGCTTTAACTGTGGTCCACTTAAATATGAGTCCACTGTTTTAACCATTGCTCTTTCTTTCTGGGTGAAAAGGGAGAATAAGACTGCCAAAGTAGAATTAGATGGTATCATCGATACGGCTGTGGCACTAAACACTGGGTTCCAGGAACGAAATCAAGAAAGCTCGCGTATATTCCAAGTGGACGAGACTTACTGTAAAGAATAATTAACATGCAAAATGTCAAATATTTTTGGGCCTCTTACGTATGACTTAGCACAGAGAGAAATCACTACACTGTATAGCGAAAACAATTAGACCTACTACAAACAGGTTTTTGGAATACAGTTGCTGCAGAGAGGTTGCAAGACGTCCTGGTGTAAAAGTAACCATGAATTTTATGACTTGTAGGTTATCTGGCGACTGCTGGAAGATCCTACTTTTATTTTTATTCATGATTTATTTGCCAGTCTCTCTGAATCAATTATATCAGTAATAACGGAAGCTCAAGTTAAACTGCGCAACAAGGTGGCGCAGTGGTGAGACATGGGACTCGCATTCGGTAGGATGATGGTTCAAATCCCCGTCCGGCGACCAGATTGAAGTTTTCTGTGATTCCTATAAAGCGCTCAAGAAAAATGATGGGATGCTTCCTGCGAAAGGAGTCAACCGATTTCGTTCCAAATATTTCCCCATGCCGAGCTTGTACTCGACTTCTAATGTCCTCTTTGCTTGCAGGACGTTGAACCCTAATCTTCCTTCCCAAAGAAAAATGATCAGTGTCCACAGTGTTTAACAGCGAGAGTTGAATTATTAGATTAATGTATACTGAAGCTGTGGCCGTGGTGATCTAGTGGGTGGAGCTCTAGGCTCTGACCTGGAGATCCCAGGTTGAATCCCGGACTCGAGTGGGGACTTTTCCTCCAGGACAGCCCCAGGTCGACTCAGTCTCCTATCAAATGAGAGCCACGGATCTTTCTCGGGGGTGAAATGCGGCGTGGGCAATGGACCCATCACACTCCCCTCCTAGTGCTGCGCCGAAGAAAGACTGTACCCTACGTACAGTCAGGTCAATAGTCAGGTCACGGGCTGTGCGCCACAACTGGAGCCTTATTTGCTGAAGTTTGACATTTGTGTTGCAAAATCTAACTGTGTGTTGTTACCCTTTACGCTGTTATGCATGATGTTGGTGCTCTGCCTTTTGATGCCAAGAGCAGCGCAATTCGTTCCTGATTACAAATGCAAACCTCTTCCTAATAATAAGTGACTAGATTCTTAATTATCCTTAACTACCATAAGTCATTCAAAGAAATCAACACTGCAAACTAAATGAGTAGGAAACTGGCAACTGAACTGGCAACGTCAACGGTATTCTGTTTCATCACTAAGATGCAGAACAGGAAAAGATGCACCGTAACATATTAAACGAGGAAATGTGAATTATGATATTGCTGAAAAGGGGAGTACATCTCCTGGCACTGGTTTTGCAGTCAACTTATCGTTATAGATCTTCATGTGGATACGATGGCACAATACTATCCAAAGTAACGCATCACATGTGAGGTGTCACAAAGGACACCTCATTGTCGTTAAAGGGTGGTGTACAAATTACAAAAATACAATGGATCAGAAATGGTTGAGTTGAAGGGAGACCTGAGACCACCGAAGGTGAGAAGCGACGATCATTTGTATAGCTACAGTACAGATGAGCTGCGTTGGAACGGACATCTTGCTCGGTCGCAAGGAGTCACAGATAAAACAACTTCAATACGTTGAAACTTCACTTTTTTCAGCAATAGATGTACTACGTCTAGATTTTGAGTACTGCCCGTAACTTAGGCACTTATTTCACTTCCATAAATATGGATGCAATTGAAGCCAAGTTCTCTGTTCCAGGGTCAGACAATTTCGACTGGAGAAGAGGCAGCTTCCTACTGCACGAAGCAGACGTGAGAAGTACTAGCTCACTCTTTTGAACAAGCTGAACGTTACTAACTGGACTTCCTGGTACCATTATACCGCGGCCCTCGAGCGACTGCCGAGGCCCGTGGAGAAAAGACTGTCTTAGGTTTCTATTCCTGGGACAGTTTGATTTCCGAAAGGATCTGTTGTTTGCAAAACCTCACACTGAACGAAACTGAACTTGACAGACAATAGATTCCTTTGGATAATGGCCAGTGCCATACTGAAACATCACAAACCGTGTACAATATCCATGTGGAAGATTACTTACAAATTATACGAATTATTAGTTCGCACCGCTATGTGTGATTTCATTCCTTATCTCCCTCCAATGGGAGGGTACATTAAATGACATTTTAATATGAAGAAGTTGTGAATAAATCTACATTTCATATCTGAAATCATCTCACCACCATCTATGAGTGACGTGTATCAATAAAACGAAACTTAAAAAAAAAATCATTGTTTTTTGCAGATCCGGTGATCACTCCTTGCTAGAACAGAGTATTAACTGTCCTTCAGAATTACATTCCTACTTTTTGGTAGTTGTCAGTTTCGAGTTTTAGCAAAGTATCTTTGGATCACAATAGTCTTTTCACTACAACAGTAATCGTTTATTCGTTGAGCTTGTTGTATGGCATGCTAGGAGTTTGAAATAGAATGAATGAACTCACTACTATCATAGAAGAAAGAATTGTTTTACGTGAGATGAATTGGTGAAAACCCGAAAGTGGTAGTGACTTAAAAATTGTATTGTTATCTTGAGAATAAATAAAAAAACCCTTAAATGAAATAAGATTCATGAAATAGTACAAGAAAAAGGTATATTGCGAAACTAAATCAAGGAAATTCATACTCCTATTTTCCATGTTCGTAAACGAACGGTTGGATAGCGAGGCCAGTAATTTGAGAATGTTTCCTGATGAAAGGAAAGTATCATTCTTGAGTGACAGTAGACGAATTCACGTTCGTACAGAAATTCAGCCTGTCGTTATGAACGTCGGCTTGCTTTAAATGTGGATAAATTTAAGTTAATGCCGTTTGGTAGGAGAAACACTTCATAAAGTTCGAATACATTATTAGTGGTATGCTGCTCAACTCAGTCACGTAGACTAAATATTTAGACATAACTTACGAAAAGTCATAAAATGGAGTGAGTATATTAAGTTAGCCTTAGGGAAGGCGAATGGTCGACTACAGCTTACTGGGAGAGTTCTGGGAAAATTCAGAGCACCTGTAAAAGAGACGGCAGTACGAGCTGCTCCTGAATATTTCATTAGGGATTGGGATCCCCAAAAAATCGGATTAAAGGAAAATTTCGGAACAATTCAGAGGCGTGGAGGCGTTTTTCTATACACTATCTGATTAAAAGGATCCGGACACATATTGGCAGACATTAATATGGAGTGTGTCCACCGTTCGTCTTTATAGGGCTTGAACTCTGCTGGAAACACTTTCAATGAGTGCCTGAATATCTGTGAAGGAATGACAGCCCATTCTTCCTCAAGAGCGAAAATCGGAGAAGATAGTAGGATGCTGGGGTCTGGAGTGAAACTGACGTTCTACTCATTCCAAAGGTGTTGCATTGGATTCAGGTCGGAAATCTGGGCAGATGAGTCCATTTCAGGAACGTTATTGTCGTTAAACTATTTCCTTAGATACGCTGATGCAAACAATGATCGTCTCCAAACTTTTACCCTTCTGTACGCAGCACACATTTCTCTAAAATGTGTTCATATCTTTCCGCATTTAGCATTTTCTTAAGAGCAGCAAGAGGACCATACTATAACCACGAAAAAAAGCTTCTTCTTACTACACTCTTGATATTACACATTATGGCAGGTTACGTTTATAAGGCTTTCACCAAACTCCAATCGTTAAATCGGGTTACCATAAGGTTTAGCGTAATTCATCACTCCAAATCACCCGTTTCCAGTCATCCAGTGTCGACTGGAGTCGCTCTTTACATCATCGCAAGCGTCACGTAGCGCTGACTATAGAAATGTGTGGCTTATGGGGAGGTCCTCTATCATTGTAACGCATTCTTTTCAACTCCGTAAGCACGGTCATTGACCTAACTGGACTGTTGCTAGCACTTGGGACTCACAGGTTGCTCATTCCGCTAGTTTCATGTGATCTTCTATCACAACCTTCAGCAATGCTCGACGGTCTTTGTCGGTCAGAACGCAATATCTGTCTGGTCTTGTTTTAACCGTGGTTGTTCCACTGCGTTTCAATTTCACAAACTCATCACCAAGAGTCAACTTTGGCAGCTTTAGAAAGGTTGAAAATTCCATGGTATATTTGTTACTCAGGTGACATCCAACGACTAGTCCAAGTTTGAAGTCGCTTAGCTCTCCTGCCCGACCTAACCTTTTGTCTCTGCTTCTCTACTGACAACACAGTGCTCCCCGTCTCCTTTTATATTGGTGGACCACATCTAGTGGTCAAATATGCATTACATAGGGCGTCCGGATTTTTTAAATCAGATTATGTATTTGTTGTTGGTCGGTTCGATCAGTGCGAGAGTGTTACGGGAATGCTCCGTGAGCTTAGATAGGAATCCTTGGAAGGAAGAGGACTATTTCTTTTGTGAATCGCTGTTGAGGAAGTGTTCAAGAACCGGCTTTTGCAACTAACTGCAGAAAAATTCCACTGGCACCAACGTTCATTTTCGTAAGCACCTTGAGGACAAAATAAGTGAGATTAGACTGTGTGCAGGAGTTCACAGGTAGTCGTATTTCCTTCGCTCGATCTGTGTACGGAACACGAACAGGGATGACTAACAGTGGTAGAAAGTCTCCTCCGTCATCCACATTCTTGCACCTACAAACGGATACCAATTTCCCAAATTTGTGCAGAACAGCGCGGACTGTTACCTGCAGAACTGCAGCTGATGCTCGCCGTCCTGGAAGTCGACGTAGCTGACGGTGTGTCGCACGTGCCGGCACCAGTCGCAGGTGCGGTTGCGCTTGAAGCTGGCGCGCCGGCACTGCGTGAAGCACACCTCGGAGCAGAACGCCTTGTGGCTGGGCGTGCCGCCGTCCGCCGCGGGCTGCAGCGCCAGCACCGGCTGCCGGGACACCTTCTGGCACCAGGCGCACAGGGCGCCGTCTGAAACAGCGACACTTGCGTCACCTCAGCAGGGGACGTCTCTAGCTGGTAGTGGCGTGGCATCATCTCCCAGTGGAGTGCTTACAATATATTCAGGGTGTTTATTGCCCGGGGAAAATGTTACACTAATACTAAACCGTAGAAAGCCCGCCCGGTTGGCCGTACGGTCTAACGCACGGCTTTCCGGGCTGGAAAGAGCGCCTGGTCCCCGGCGCGAATCCGCCCGGCGGATTTGTGTCGAGGTCCGGTGACCCGGCCAGTCTGTGGATGGTTTTTAGGCGGTTTTCCATCTTCATCGGAGAATGCGGGCTGGTTCCCTTTATTTCACCTCAGCTATACTACGTCGACGATTGCTGCGCAAACAAGGTCTCCACGTACGCGTACACCACCATTACTCTACCATGCAAACATGGGGGTTACACTCGTCTGGTGTGAGACGTTCCCTGGGGGGGGGGGGGGGGGTCCACCAGGGGCCGAACCGCACAATAACCCTGGGTTCAGTGTGGGGCGGCGGAGGGGTGAAGTGGACTGCTGTAGTCGTCGTGGGGTTGTGGAGCACTGCGGCTGCGGCGGGGACGGAGCCTCTCCGTCGTTTCTAGGTCTCCGGTTAACATACAATACAAACCGTAGAAAGTTTACTACTCCGCATTTTATTCAAAGGAAACGATAATTTATAGGTTATGTATTAGTTAATTACAATTACTCGATCTCCAATGGTATGTTACATACCAAGCTAAGTACAAAATATCCTGTTTTGTATCCTACTGCAGTCACAAATTTTATAACGATTTAGTAATCCAGGGCACTGATGACCTCGCCGTTTACCGCTCCACACCACTAATCGTCATCTTCATTTTTATTAATAAAGGAAATAAATTTCCTATATGAGCACGCGATCACCGTGAATAATTTTGTGAAGAAAAACAACCAGATCGCTTAATGAATTTGTTTATTACTACACCGTTTCACCTACTGCCTTAATCAGATATCAAAAACTTAGATCTTACAAAACAAGGATCAGTATCAGTACTAAAAACATATGCCTATTCGGGGCATAGATTTTTTTTAATGCTGGCACTGAACCTTGTTTTGGAGCTTCTGAGTTTATGATATCTGATGACTGCAGTAGGCGAAACAGCGTAACAAAGGAATTTATTAAACGATACCGACGGTTTTATTCACAAAATCATGTTGAGGGTGTTTCATGGTTAACAGCGAAAATTTCGAGGCAGAACTTTCCGGTAAGAGTCAGACAACTTACTACATCCTCCCACATACATCTCGCGACATGATCACGACGAGGAAATTCGAGGAACTAGAGCTAATAGAGACAATCATTCTTCTCACGCGCCGTTCGCGAGTGGAACAGGGAGGGGAGGATCAGTTAGTGCTACCAGAAGTACCCTCCACCACACGGCATTAGGTGCCTTGAGGAGTGTGATGAAGATGTAGTTGTAGACTTGGGTGGAAGTATACAATAACAGAAGAAAAAAACGTTGCAGTAAACATAGATCCGCGAAGGAGCAGTTTGGGAGATAATTGGGTATGTGTGGCACGAGCGGCTCATGACCTCAGTATGAAATATTATCCGAGTTTGGACAAACGTATTTTAAATGTAGACTTCAGCATTAAGTCCCCGCCTAATTAGATTCAAATTTCGCCCACGGCCTGCCTTAACAAGAACAATACGGCTACAGCACGTAACATGCCACAATTTACTGTTGGTTGGTTGGTTGGTTTGGGGGATGAAAGGGACCAGACTGCCATGGTCATCGGTCCCTCAATTTACTGTTCATTCGTACCTAGTGAACGAGGTGTTCCGCATGTCCTCTCGCATCTGGATGCAATACTGTACTCATCTCTGCAATGAGTTACTAATTCTTTCGAACACTGGCGGATTATCTCGCGCACAGTGTTGATTTAATATTAAACGACCAAACAAGGCTCAATACTCCTCCTCTTCTAAACTTTACTTAAACCTCACAGTTTTCGAATACCTCCCATACTTCCCATACCACCCCTTCCATTCGATCCAATTATTCTGTGTTTATTTATTTCATTATCATTGTCTACGTAGTCCATATATTCTGTTGTTGCAAATGTCAAGGCTATCCTTTACTCTGTTTTCAATTTCTCCTTACATAAATAATATATCTTCAAACTATTCTTCAGTACTCTCGTCGCATATTAATTTTATCTTATTGGGGGATTGTTACTTTAATTTAAAATTGTATTATAGGCATTGTTTCTTTGAGTTTAGTGTTAATCTATTTCTGGTTTGCTCCATTATAATTATTTACTGTTTCACTTTAACATTTTTGATTGCGTTACCATTTAACTGTGAAAGATGACATTTACTGTGTGTTCGTACATCACTCTCTATGTGTAACATGTTTTCCATGTTTTTCTTGAACACTGTACCCTCTTTGACAACGGCAGTCAGTTAAAGTCTGATGATGACCTCGTAAGCCGAAAACTGGCGAACAAAATAAATTAATGCTATAGAACAACGTAATAATGTTTTTCATTTATAATTATGTTGTCCTGTTAAGAAACGACGGAAGAATCAGTCAACATCTCTTAAAGCTTCACAACATTGCATAATTCATTGCCAGTTCTTCCACTGTATCACCGGGGGTGCTGTACAGCTCACTTTGTTTTATGCAGATGAGGAGGAAAAACTTACCCTTAATGTTCGAATAGAGTATTAGTAGCGTGTTGCTTGACGCAGTAACGCCGATGAAATATCCAAGCGTAACGTTACAGAGCAATATCAAATGGAACGAGCATGCAAGGATTGTGGTAAGGAGGGCGAATGGTCATCCATGGTTTTTTGGGAGAATTTTAGGAAAGTGTGATTCATCTCTGAAAGAGATCGCACATACAACACTAGTGCGATCCTTTCTTGAGTACTGCTGGAGTGTTCAGGATCCGCACCATGTCGTATTAAAGGAAGACATCGAAGCAATACAGAGGTGGGCTGCTAGATTCGTTACCCGTACGTTACAGCAACATGCAAGTATCGTGGAAGTGCTTCGAGAACTCAAATGGAATCCTTGAAAGGAAGACGAAAATCTTTTCAAGGAGCACTATTGAGAAAACTTAGAGAACCGGAAATGAAGCTGAATGCAGAACGATTTTACTGCCGCCATCGTACATGGCGGCAGTAACAGGGCTCGTACGGAGGGGCACAGACTGCCGTTTTTGCATCGCTCTTTTTGCGAGTGAAACAGGAAAAGAAACGACTAGTAGTGTGACAGTGTACCCTTCACCACTGTACGGTGGCTTGCGGAGTATGTATGTTGATGTTGATGTAGATGATCCTAGACAGAAAAATATAGAAGATTGAGGTCAGGTGTTCTCGGAGAGCAAGGTACAGGTTCCGCTCGACGTATCCACCTTGGACCACATTGGCGAGCTAGATATCTTACATCAGCAACGAAATAGGCCAGTCCCCCATCATACATGTACCATGAATGAAATTTGAACCCAATCAGATGGGGAATTAATGGAAAAGTTTACATTTGAAATAGAGTTTTACTAACTATGAAAATATTTTATACCGAAGTGAGTTTGCAGACCTGTGTTTTTATTCGAACAGTTTTGATTCTGTTGTCATATACAGTCAGTTTCCGCTTTTAATTACATGTGTCCTTTATAAATAATTTAATGGATAACGTCGAGCTGCGTGGTTTGAGGCCCCATGTCACGGGTTGGGTGGACCGTCCCGCCGGAGGCTCGAGTCCTCCCTCGGGCATGGGTGTGTGCGTTGTTCTTGGCATAAGCTAGTTTAAGTTAGTTTAAGTAGTGTGTAAGTGTAGCAGTTTGGTCCCTTAGGTAAAAAAAAAATAACGTCGGACTCTCCATGAGGTTGGTCACGGACTATGTTGTCACAGGAAAACTGCAACGCCAGAAGTCTGTAGCGAAACGTAGGAAGACCTGTAGAGGCTCGACAATTAGTGTAGGGTCTGGAAACTCACTCAAAAAGTAAATAAATGTAACATTTTGCGTATAACCCCACTGCTGATTGAATACACCTCTGTTAACAATAATGACTGGGTGTTGTGTGATGTCCTTAGGTTAGTTAGGTTTAAGTAGTTCTAAGTTCTAGGGGACTGATGACCATAGATGTTAAGTCCCATAGTGCTCAGAGCCATTTGAACCATTTTGTTAACAATAACGACCATAAAGTACCTTGAGCAACAGTTTCGTGCAATCTAATGTGGAATGGCCACATAAAATTATTTTAGGAAAAGAAGATGTCAGATTGAGATTCAATGGAACAATCATAAGAGAATGTAACTCATCCTCGATAGGAGTGGCACAAAAATACTCTGTCGGCCGATTGTTGAGTACTGCTCGTCAGTCTAGGACACTTACAAGCGAGGATTAATGGAAGAGATAAATGGAATCCAAAGAATATCGCCGCGTTCGTCACAGGTCCGTTCAGTCACCACAAAAGCGTCACAGAAATGCCCATTAGACTCCAGTGGAAGACGCTAGAAGGAGACGAAGAAGTTTACTGTTAAAATTCGAGGGCATACGTTCCAAGCAGAGTTACCAACCTGTTACTTGCTCCCAGAGGCCTGTCAACAGTGGTTTCTTCCACGCATAACTCGTTAATACGACAGAAAAGGAGATAAATGATAATGGTATCAAACGTACACTCCACCATACGGTAAGATGGCTTGCGTAATAGCCGTAGATTTAGATGAAAATTCTTTGCAAACGGCTGACGGGCAGAAATTAACAGCTCGCGTCACATAGACATTAACGCAGTAGTTAGGACACTGGACTTGCAGTCGGGGGACGACGGTTCAAATCCAGATTTAAGTTTTCCGTAATTTCCATAAATCAGTCTCTGCAAATGCCGAATGGTTCTTTTGAAAGGACACGCCCGATTTTCTTCTCCATGCCTGAAACATTCCGAGCATGTGCTCCGTCTCTGATGACCTCGATGTCAACGGGACGTTAAATCCTTATTTTCCCTCCCTTCTCTTTTGCACATCATTGTCTCAGTGAGGTACTAAGGCAGCCTGTCTAATGTGATTTCCTTTGTTGACAGCCTGTATTTAAATCCGCCGTCGGGCTCTTAGTTTTCTTGCCATGTTTGTTTTGACCCGATCTGATGACCTGTGTTGCTTCGTGTTTCAGCAAAGTGACCCGACGCGACCACTTGAGTTACTCACCAATTCAGTGAAGTGACCCGACGCTGGCGTATTCTTTTACATACCAATAACAACGATTGTTTTAATGTATGAAGGGAAGCATGTATGGGGCTCATTTCCGAAACTAACTCCTCCTGTTTATTTTCCTGGAAAGTACAACACATGCAGAAAGCGAGGTAACACAGTTAAATAGAGCAGGATTTCAGCTAAATGTAGTCATTTTTCCACAGTCAGCACCATTTGTTATGCACTTTTACCAACGAAGAACCAAAACCTTTATCCCGTGCTCGTAAATCCTGGCTGAGGCACGCCACTGCCTTACAGCTTTCACGACAGCATCTGAGTCGAGTAAACGTGGGCCACATAGTCAATATTGACAGCTAAACTAACAACTGTTTTAGGCTCCAAGACATCCAAAATAAATACACACTCTGTGTCCCAGAAGCCTTTGTTCATCACTTTGCATGTAGATGGCCTGTGTTTAGAATTTTATCTTTGTTGAAGAAATCTCATCTCACCCCTCCATAAACTGTCTTTGGGACTACAGATGGTAGTGATGACATCACGTTTCATCTCCAGCTATATCACTGTTCAGATAACTAGCACCTTCATCCTCTTATTGGTCCAACAGGCTCCTAACAAATTTTAGCCTGATGATTCCTTTTTTTCTTTTGTCAGAATCTACGGGGCCTATATCGCACACCTTTTGCAATAACCTGGGCTGTGTAACATCTGGGCTAAGGAATTACAGTCAACATTCAGCTGTGTACACATTTCCTTTGCCGATATCCGCCGATCATCACGCATGAGTTGATCGAGGCCTTGTCTATTGTAAGAGAAATTAGGGCTCGTACGGAGGGATATAGATAGTCATTTTTCCCTCGCTCTGTTTACAAATGGAACAGGAAAGTACGTGGTACCCTCCACCATGCACTGTATTGTGCCCTGTGTATGTATATGGAGACAGGTGCAGATGTAGATTATGTGGGATGGTAGCTGAGCAGCGTCGACTGGGGCGTAACTTCTCATGCAAGTCCTACTTAAATCTAGTACCCACCGCCTCACATCACTCATGTCTATGGTATTGCCTGAGTACACTTTTAGCAAGTGTCGATAGATATCAGTTGGACCAATTTCTTCAGTAGTGAGTAGTTCAGTGACACATCTACGTCTTAATACATGCTCGATACAGATGCCATTTTAGAATGCAGCCCTGGCTACTACTGACTGTCGTAAGACCACGAGACCAACGCAACATTAGCGAAATATTCAAAAATCAGCATTACATCCACAGAATCTGGCTTGCACACTCAGAGTCAAAGAAGAAAATCGAAGGCGTTAGTTCCCGTTTGGCCCTTGTTGATAGCCGCAGTACAATCAGTGATGGTAGTGTGGCCCATGCAGCAAGCATAGCATGAGAGCCACAGGGTAAACTGCTGGAAAAGCCACGTTCAGGAAGTGGTGTATATGGGCGAACCTATGACTGGTATTTAGGGACCGACACGGCCGCTCTCTGGCTCTCGTCTGCTTACACTTTGTGTCGGCTGCTGGATCGTATCTGCATTTGACATCGGTTTTTGTGGTCGTGGTTGTTATTTTGCTGTATGGTTCAAACGACTCTGACCACTATGGGACTTAACTGCTGAGGTCATCAGTCCCCTAGAACTTAAAACTACTTAGGCCTAACTTAAGTACGTGTGTTTCATACTGTGCAGTAAAGAAGTTAAATACCTACACAGGAAGTAGGGTCTAGGTGTGTTTACATACGGTGTTTAATCTGTTTTAACACATATGTAAATTCCCGCCAGTTACGTGTTTTAGTAACTGTTCATTGCATGGCTAGAATATCCCAATTAGGTTTATCACATTCTTTAAGAAAAATCGCAGTTTCCCTCAGACGAGAAAGTCATGAGAAATCTTTCACGAAGTTATAAATACATCTACATCTACATCTACATCCATACTCCGCAAGCCCCCTGACGGCGTGTGGCGGAGGGTACCTTGAGTACCTCTATCCTTTCTCCCTTCTATTCCAGTCTCGTATTGTTCGTGGAGAGATGGATTGTCGGTATGTCTCTGTGTGGGCTCTAATCTCTCTGATTTTATCCTCATGGTCTCTTCGCGAGATATAAGTAGGAGGGAGCAATATACTGCTTGATTCCTCGGTGAAGGTATGTTCTCGAAACTTCAACAAAAGCCCGTACCGAGCTACTGAGCGTCTCTCCTGCAGAGTCTTCCACTGGAGTTTATCTATCATCTCCGTAACGCTTTCGCGATTACTAAATGATCCTGTAACGAAGCGCGCTGCTCTCCGTTGGACCTTCTCTATCTCTTCTATCAACCCTATCTGGTACGGAACCCACACTGCTGAGCAGTATTCAATCAGTGGGCGAACAAGCGTACTGTAACCTACTTCCTTTGTTTTCGGATTGCATTTCCTTAGGATTCTTCCAATGGATCTCAGTCTGGCATCTGCTTTACCGACGATCAACTTTATATGATCATTCCATTTTAAATCACTCCTAATGCCTACTCCCAGATAATTTATGGAATTAACTGCTTCCAGTTGCTGACCTGCTATATTGTAGCTAAATGATAAGTGATCTTCCTTTCTATGTGTTCGCAGCACATTACACTTGCCTACATTGAGATTCAATTGCCATTCCCTGCACCATGCGTCAATTCGCTGCAGATCCTCCTGCATTTCAGTACAATTTTCCATTGTTACAACCTCTCGATATACCACAGCATCATCCGCAAAAAGCCTCAGTGAACTTCCGATGTCATCCACAAGGTCATTTATGTATATTGTGAATAGCAACGGTCCTACGAAACTCCCCTGCGGCACACCTGAAATCACTCTTACTTCGGAAGACTTCTCTCCATTGAGAATGACATGCTGCGTTCTGTTATCTAGGAACTCTTCAATCCAAACATTATACCAATAATAAACATTATATCAATTTACTTGTGATTTACTTGTGACTGTCACTTCAAGTGACGAATCATTAACTACGTTTGTTACTAAAGATAGCTGCGGAACTAAGGAAGAGTAGACAAAACGTCCCATGAAAGCAGTTAATCATGAAGGAAGACCGGAAAGGCATTACATAATTTCTCATAAACCAGGTGCTTTAGGGCTGGCTGAAGCAGCAAGCAATTCTTTTCCCTTTACTGAGATGACGAATTAATGGAGTGAATTTTTATGTATACTAATAAGCACACTATCAAAATTCGTACAGTTCGAAAATTTGAGACTGCTTGGAAGGGAATTCATTTCTCGTCTTCTGATATACCCACGAACTTACAACTCAGGCGTATTTTCTGAGTTGAGAAAAACAGTTCAGAGGAGAGGAAACAAAAAGCATGATAATTTAACTGTAATGCGTTGACTCTTCGCAACAATGAATGGTCAGTATAAGAAGGCGTTTATCTCTGCAGGGTATGTGACAGCTGACGAACAGTTTATTCTGTTTTGAAGCCGAGGTCCCTTCCGACAATACCTATCCAAAAAGCAAAACAAATATGGCGTGTTTTTGCTTTTGTATACTGCTACGAACCTGATACTCCAGTAGTTCCGTGCCTGTGGGATATGTAAATTAAATTTTCATCTTTACTTGAGCTTATTTTCAGCATAGGAAAATGCTATCCTACAGAAGAAGAATGGTGTGATACATGATGACTGTCGGGAGTGTCTAACGTTAGTGAAAATTTCCAGGTGGAGATCGTAACACATCACGCCTACACCACGTGCACGAGCAGCTTATCGCCATCTTTCGGATTATGGGAAAAATCGAACCATTAGAATAAAGGACACAAGGACATCACTGCACAGACAACTGGATGTGGTTCAATGACTGCAGGACGAGTGGAGACGGGGTGGATTCAGGACAAAAAAGTGGCAAGAAGAGTAGGTAAAGGTTCTCCTTCAAGCACTACACCATGAGAAGATGGTTGGATATTTCAACTGCCTGTGACGAGTAGACAGCTGACAACAGCTGAAATCCGGCCAGAGGCTATAGGCAGAGGATCACCACGAACCGTTGGGAACGGATTACTGGAAGCTGGGTTGTTTTCTCGAGTTGTCATAAACCGTTTACCGCTGACATCATACCACAGACAACAGAGACTTGCATGGTGTAGAGCCAGAGTCAAATGGTACATTGACTGGTGTACTGGGGTGTTCAGTGGTGAGTTTCTCTTCTGTTTATGGCTTTCAGATTAATTTCAGTATATCCGTAGACGGTCTGGTGAACTGTCAACGGAAACTGGGATTTTCGAGTCCCATACTTCTCCATCTCCCGAAACCGCGATGCGGAAAGCGCTTGGACATGAGAACGGAACTGATTTGGAAATTGTTGAATGTTGACTGAATGCTCGCCAGCGTAAGAGAAGAATGGCCCTGTTGTCATACTCTTCATGACCACGTTACCAAGTCATCGATATAATGGAAGACCCCATACTTCAGTTCACGCCACAGACGCTTTGAGGAGATCGTTGAATGGTCTGTCCAGTCCATTGATTTGTCACCCATACGCCATGTCTTGGATGGGATGGGAAGAGTTATACATTGATGCCAGCTTACAGCCAGCAATCTTCCTGAACTGACACAGTTTGTGTTTCAACATTCAGAAACTTCTTGTTTCAATGTTAAAACATACACAACAGTGTAGTCGTGGGTGAGAGGTCACACCGCATACTAATGTTGATGATGGACGTGAATTTCGGATGGTACAACAGTTTGATTTAATTCCACTTGTGTGATAAACATATCCCAAATATTGATAAATATTGCACTGGTCGTCCGTGGACTAGTACAGGGAGAGGCGCCAGTACGCAGGCATGTGAAAAAAAGCATCAAACAACAATGTCGAGCCGAAAGACAAGGTGTTACATATACTCAAGTGCCAATGACCCCAAGAATTGCACGATAAGTACGATTAGTTACCTCCAACAAACGTAGCGTTAACCTGACGCAACATCACCTTGACACCGGATTCAGGCCGGCCTAGGTGGCCGAGCGGTTCTGGGCGCTACAGTCTGAAACCGCCCGACCGCTACGGTCGCAGGTTCGAATCCTGCCTCGGGCATGGATGTGTGTGATGTCCTTAGGTTAGTTAGGTTTAAGTAATTCTAAGTTCTACGGGACTGATGACCTCAGAAGTTAAGTCACATAGTGCTCAGAGCCATTTCAACCATTTTTGCCATACCGGATTCAGTCCGGCGCGGAAGAGCGTTCAGAGGTTTATTCAGGTATGCCATATTCCTCTTAAGCCACTGATTGATGATTAGATCACCTAGAGCTGTCAAATCACAAGGATGTTGAGTGCAACGTTTCATCAATTAGTATTTCCAAACATTCTCTCGTGGATTAATATTAGATGATTTAATGAAACATTCTAGGTGGAATAGAGTTCCTCAGTGTAGGTCAACCGAGAAACGCGTGTGAAAAAGGTTATTGTCGTCTTGGGGGACAGGACTGTCCACAACATACTAATTATGAAGATGTAAGGGCAACACTTCATGGCTTATAATGTTGAATCACACATCCTGGTTCATGCTCAAGGTGGCCTGAAAAATACCATCGGCCTGAATTGCACTCTGCAAAAACTACGGCTGAACTGCTTCAATGGGCCGTAGAGGAACTCGAAGTCTTGCATCATTTGAAAAGGGGCAAAATCAAGACTCGTCAGGTCGCACTAGACACCTCCAGTTAGTTGCTACATAGTTTCTGTGTTGTTTGGCACATTGAAGAAATGCACTTTTATGTGGCACCGTGAGAAATGGCCTTTCGTCAGGTACCCAAATACAAATGATCACTGAATACAATTTACTGTGGAATGTTTCTTCCTCTGAAACTCTCTCCGATAGACATCCTTTCGCTGACAACAGCAGTTCGTCTCGGGTTTGAAAGCGAGTGTCGCTGACACGCATTTCCGATTCCTCTTTTTACGACCATTGTTCGGCAGTGGTGCACCATTCCTTATAGACAAGTTGGACAATCAGCGTTGATAACTCGACAAATTGACCGATTTCATATACTGTGTGGTCGTGGGTACGTCCAACCGTAGCTCCTTTCTTTACAAAATAGATTCGCATTGTGCGACTATGAATTGACGTCACCTGTTTGTGACAAATGAAAACTTGTGCCGGACAGCGACTCGAACGCGGACTTGTCACTTATTGCGAACGGTCGACTTAAACATTTCGGTTATCCGAGCAGGTCACCAAGACCGATTAAAATTTCCATATGTCAGGTAGTCACAACACTTACGCTCGCACAATTCGTGGTTCCAGTACAGAGAGACAAATATTATATCGTCATTTTAGCCTCTCAAAGCATAGATACACTATGTGACCAAAAGTATCCGGTCACCTGGCTGAAAATGACTTACAAGTTCGTGGCGCCCTCCATCGGTAATGCCGAAATTCAATATGGTGTTGGCCCACCGTTAGCCCTGATGACAGTTTCCACTTTCGCAGGCATACTTCAATCAGGTGCTGGAAGGTTTCTTGGGAATGGCAGACCATTCTTCACGGAGTGCAGCACTGAGGAGAGGTATCAATGTCGGTCGGTGAGGCCTGGCACGAAGTCAGCGTTCCAAAACATCCCAAAAGTGTTTATAGGATCCAGGTCAGGACTCTGTGCATGTCAGTACATTACAGGGATGTTATTGTCGTGCAACCACTCCGCCACAGCCGGCGCATTATGAACAGGTGATCGATCGTGTTGAAAGATGCAATCGCCATCCCCGAAACGCTCTTCAACAGTGGGAAGCAGGAAGGTGCTTAAAACATCAATGTAGACCTGTGCTGTGATAGTGCCACGCAAAACAACAAGGGTTGCAAGCCCCCTCCTGAAAAACACGACCACATCATAACACCACAGCCTCTGAGTTTTACTGTTGGCACTACACACGCTGGCAGATGACGTTCACCGGGCATTCGCCATACCCACACCCTGCTATCGGATGGCTACATTGTGTACCGTGATTCGTCACTCCACACAACGTTTTTCCACTGTTCAATCGTCCAGTGTTTACTCTGCTTATACCAAGCGAGGCGTCGTTTGTAGTTTGGTATTTACCGGCTCGACCATGAAATCCAAGTTCCGCCTAACTGTCTTAGTACTTGCAGTGGATCCTGATGCAGTTTGGAATTCCTGCGTGATGGTCTCAATAGATGTCTACCTATTACACATTACGCCGCTCTTCAACATTCGGCGGTCTCTGTCAGTCACCAGACGAGGTTGGCCTGTACACTTTTGTGCTGTACTTGTCCGTTCACGTTTCCACTTCTCTATCACATAGGGAACATTGGACGTGGGATGTTTAGAAGTGTGTTAATCTTGCGTACAGGCGTATGACACAAGTGACACCCAATCACCTGACCACGTTCGACGTCCGTGAGTCTCGCGTAGCTATCCATTCTGCTCTCTCTCAATGTCTAATGACTACTGGGGTCGCTGATATGGGGTACCTGGCAGTAGGTTGCAACACAATGCACCTAATATGAAAAACTTATGCTTTTGGGGGTGTCCGGATAATTTTGATCACATAGTGTACATCATTGTTAGTTACAATTGCTTTGTCTATACAATGTCAGTATCTTCACAGTACAGTGTCCATCAGACTTGCATACATATCTGAGGGAACAGATACTGCCACTGACGAGCACAGCTGTGATAAACATTACGAAATAGATTCGTATTCTGCGAATTTTCATTGACATCAGCTGTTTATGACACATGAAAATTTTTGCCGGACCGGGTCTGGAGCCGGGATTTTCTGCCTATCGTGAGCGGTCGCATTAACCGCTTCGGCCATCCGAGCACGCCTCCAGGCCCGATACAAAATTTCATATGCGACTTAGTCAAGTTATTAAGGCGACCGCTCACGATAAGCGGAAAATCTGGGTTCGATCCAGCATGATGAATGTCAGAAGGATATTGTATTGTGAAGTTACCGATGCTGTACAAACATAGACATTGTAACCATCAGTAAGCTTCTTTCTGCCATTTTATCATGCCTCCATGACGATCCATCTTACTGCGGTGATTCCATGCTACCGAGTAGCCCATATACGCCTCTTCACCGCCATTACAGACTGGTAACATTCATACATCAGGTAACATTCATAAATCATCTATAGCTGTCTAAAGCGACCACTGAGATGGAAGGAAGGAAGAGTAAGTTTAACGTTCCGTCGACATCGCCGGCCGAAGTGGCCGAGCGGTTCTAGGCGCTTCAGTCTGGAACCGCGCGACCGCTGCGGTCGCAGGTTCGAATCCTGCCTTGGGCATGGATGTGTGTGATGTCCTTAGGTTAGTTAGGTTTAAGTAGTTCTAAGTTCTAGGGGACTGATGACCTCAGCTGTTAAGTCCCATAGTGCTCAAAGACATTTGAACCATTTTGAACCGTCGACATCGAGGTCATTACAGATGGGCGACCACTCTGCTCATTTAAGGAGTTTACTAATGTTTTGTCCGTGGCCTTATGTAAGAAATGGTTCAAATGGCTCTGAGCACTATGGGACTTAACTTCTAAGATCATCAGTCCCCTAGAACTTAGAACTACTTAAACCTAACTAACCTAAGGACATCACACTCATCCATGCCCGAGGCAGGATTCGAACCTGCGACCGTAGCGGTCGCGCGGTTCCAGACTGTAGCGCCTAGAACCGCTCGGCCACCCCGGCCGGCTATGTAAGAAATCTATTAAGGCGATCTGCGCGTCGTGAGAAGAAGACAACAGGAGTGACCATTTTACTCCATGGCATGTGATAAATAATCCTTTTTTTGTCTTAAATGGTACTGAACATCATGTTTAAAAAGCAGATAATTGGAAAGAAAATATTGTCGAAATACAATTGAACGTTTGTTTTTCGTGTCGTAAGGAATGAAACGTATTTTAAGTACTTATCTTAGGCAGTCATCGAACACTATATTTTTTATGTTTTAGTTTCAATTCAAATAAACCCGACAAGAGTACTTGATATGCAATATTTATATCGCAATACATTTCTTACAAGCATACGCGGTTGATAGGTTTACCTCCGACAAATCCATCCGCCAGAACTATCAGATGTTGACAGGCATTATCGCCAGTATACACGCGCAAGTGGTTGTTGTAACCGGAAAACAGAGAGACGGTGAGGTTCCGTGTCCGGCCCACAGTTCCAATCTGCTCGGAGCTTTCAGAACAGCGCATACTAGACTGAAAATTGAAAAATGCATTCTGCAAACAATTCCCTAGCCTGGGGCTAAGCCATTTCTCCACAATATCCTTTCTCCCGGGCCCTGCTAGGTATATTGGCGAACGTCCGCTAAGTACGGAAAGTACTAGCAGAAGTTGGGCTGTGAGGAAAGTTCAGTATCATAGTCTGTGAGAGTCTCATTAGCGACTCCCGGCCCGGCATACGATTTTAATCTGCTACGAAATTTCAAAGCAGCGCACACGTCGCTGCAAAGTGAATGATTCATTTCGGAAATATTGTAATGCTTTTAGGTTCACGAAAACAGAAGAAGTTAAATGAAATAGCCTGTTTCGAAAGAGAGAGATGCGGGAAGGAGGGAGGGAGAGAAATAGAGAAAGGGGGGGGGGGGGAGGGGCGGCTGCTACGTTGGAAGCAATTTACTGTTTCTAATGGCTGTATAGTTTCACCCATTCGTTTACTTGTGAACGTAGATTTAATTTGGTGCGTGTTATATCCGTTTTTTCTGAATAAATACTTCAGGTGTTTTAATTCAGACTGCAAATAATAGCTATCTGAAATTGTCTAGGATCTGTGTATTAAAGTGCTCAGGACAGAATTATTCTTGTAATGACGGTGGTAACTTCGTTCATTTGAGTAGTGGTCTGTACGTGTCGGATTTCTGCACATGTAAGAGCCCAGCTGCAGACAGTGCTGTTGAAGTCAGCGAGAGACTAGCTGGCAGCTCCGTATCAGGTACGTGGGGACTGTAACAGGAGCGACGGGCGAGGGGGACACACTTCCGCTACGCGCAAAGAGTAATCGGGCGTGCGTGCGACGCGCCGCTGCGCCTGTCCGATGTGCAGTGTATCGCGCTGCCTCAGGTAGCTAATGGAGTGGAGTATCGTTTTTTCCATTACCCATTCAAAGAAACAAAATGAAACTGATCATTCTGCTGGCAGGTAAAAATATCCCCTTCCTGGAAAAAAGTTGTAAATAGAAAATGAAATGTAGTTGAGGAGGCACGAATTTCGCCTTTGCATCCTAAAAAACACAGCTATGTTAGTACAATAATACACACGGAATATATAAATAATGACAGGTATTTTCGATAAAACGTCTATGTAGCCCACAAGACGATAATTTAGCGGTGGTAGGGATAGGAAATAACACCAGTAGCTGTTTAAGGCGAGATTCACATGTAGAGCGAGGCTGCTTCTGTCTAATTGGAATTTAGTAACGAATGCTGTTTACCGTAGAATTTAAGATTACATATAATCTTCAGTTTGAGGGATTACTGGAAATTGATACAGTTTTTCTAACAGCTAACAAGAACACCTTTAACATAATTTCTTGATATATCCTTCAAACAAAGGAGAAAGACTGAAAACGCTTTATTTTCGTATTAGTCCTTATTTTCTACTACTCTTCATAGCACATGAATCACGGAGTGCCGGTATTCCACACAAAACTCTTTCTGTATGACATATTCAAAATGGTATCCCTGTTACGTATGACTGTTTTTAATTGCTCATATGGCCTTTACCATTTAGTGCAAATGCTCATTGGCTTCAAAGTAACAGATTGTGGACATATGGAGAATAGGGGGTGGGCCAGTTCTCTTGGTTCTACGTTTGCAGCAGGGGTCCCAGGAGGAATGGTGAATATTCAGGGCTATGACAGGAACGATCATTCGAACCAAATAAGTCTAGTAAACATGGGCTCTAAAATGCCTACCTTAAGAGCTATGAGCACTTGTTCATCTTCGCCACTGTTAAACCCAACTCTTCTGCTGAACAAGTGCTCATAGCTCTCAAGGTATGCATTTTACAGCCCATTTTTTCTAGACAATTTTTTCTTGTATTGATCTATACTACTTCCTCCCAAAACATGGGAGCGATGCGCACTTGTTCTGTAGAAGAGTTTTTTTTCACAGTAGCGATGATGAACAAGTGTTCACAGTTCTTAAGGTATACATTTTAGAGCCCATTATACCGGAATCTTTTTCTTGATTTGCTCCATACCTTAAACTGCGTGCCCTGTAATCATAGCAACTACGGTACCGGTACATGTACGAAAGAATACCAAAGCTATGTACACACATCAAAAAAAGTTTTGCATCACCTCGGATCCGAGAGTTCCGGAACCTGTACAGAAAATTGGAATAGAGATCAACATAAACATCATTTCTGCCGATTTTATTGCTCATGAAAACCACACATGGCAAGTTGTACCACCATACAGCGAGACCTTCAGAGGTGGTTGTCCAGATTGCTGTACACACCGGTACTTCTAATACCCAGTAGTACGTCCTCTTGCATTGACGCATGCCTGTATTCGTCGTGGCATACTATCCACAAGTTCATCAAGGCACTGTTGGTCCAGATTGTCCCACTCCTCAACGGCGATTCGGTGTAGATGCCTCAGGGTTGCTGAAGGTTCAAAATGGTTCAAATGGCTCTGAGCACTATGGGACTTAACAGCTGTGGTCATCAGTCCCCTAGAACTTAGAACTACTTAAACCTAACTAACCTAAGGACATCACACACACCCATGCCCGAGGCAGGATTCGAACCTGCGACCGTAGCAGTCGCACTGTTCCGGACTGCGCGCCTAGAACCGCACGGCCACACTGGCTGTTGGGTTGCTGAAGGGTCACATTGACCATAAACAGCCCTTTTCAGTCTACTCCAGGCATGTTCGATAGGGTTCATGTCTGGAGAACATACTGGCCACTCTAGTCGAGCGATGTCGATATCCTGAAGAAAGCCATTCACAAGATGTGCACGATGGGGGCGCGAATTGTTGTCCATGAAGAATGCCTCGCCAATATGCTGCTGATATGGTTGCACTATCGGTCAGGGGATGGCATTCACGTATTGTACAGCCGTTATGGCGCCTTCCATGACCACCAGCGGCGCACGTCGGCCCCACATAATGCCACCAAAAAACAGCAGGGAGCCTCCACCTTGCTGCACTCGTTGGACCGGGTTGTCTCCAAACACGTCTCCTACGATTGTCTGGTTGAAGGCATATGCGACACTCATCGGTAAAGAGAACGTGATGCCAATCTTGAGCGGTCCATTCGGCATGTTGTTGGGACCATATGTACCGCGCTGCATGGTGTCGTGGTTGCAAAGATGGACCTCGCCATGGAAGCCGGGAGTGAAGTTGCGCATCAGGCAGCCTATTGCGCACAGTTTGAGTCGCAACACGACGTCCTGTGGCTGCGCGAAAAACATTATTCAACATGGTGGCGTTGCTGTCAGGGTTTCTCCGAGCCAAAATCCGTAGGTAGCGGTCATCCACTGCAGTAGTTGCCCTTGGGCGGCCTGAGCGAGGCATGTCATCGACAGTTCCTGTCTCTCTGTGTCTCCTCCATGTCCAAACAACATCGCTTTGGTTCACTCTGAGACGCCTGGACACTTCCCTTGTTGAGAGCTCTTCCTAGCACAAAGTAACAATGCGGGCGTGATCGAACCGCGGTACTGACCGTCTAGGCATGGTTGAACTACAGATAACACGAGCCGTGTACCTCCTTCCTGGTGGAACGACTGGAACTGATCGACAGTCGGACCCCCTCCGTCTAATAGGCTCTGCTCATGCATGGTTGTTTACACCTATGGGTGGGTTTAGTGAAATCTCTTAACAGTCAAAGGGATTGTGTCTGTGATACAGTACCCACATTCAACGTCTGTCTTCAGGAGTTCTGGGAACCGGCGTGATGCAAAACCTTTTTTGATGTGTGTATTTTCGAACTGTTTGCAAAACAACCGTATGCCCTTCAAAATACTCTCCACTACAGCTAATACATTTATCCCACCGCCGCACCGCTTCCACTGTTCCAAACATTTGTTGTGGTCATGCTTAGAAATGACTGACAGCGCCTCCATCGTTTTTTCTTGACTTTTTCAGTGTTGTCAAACCGGTATCCTTTCATGCCCCTTTTCTTGCATGAAAATAAGGAAAAGTCACACGCAGCCAGGTGAGGCGAGTAAGGAGCATGAGGTTGCGGAATCATGCCATTTTTAGCCAGAAACTGTCTAACCAAAATGGCTGTGTGTGCAGGTCCGTTGTCATGGTGGAACAACTGACCTGCTGTCTGCCATAAATCTTCCGTTAAAATTCGCGGAACCGAGCTCCAAGATAATCCCCTAATCTCTGACAGTTGATCAGTTGTCTGTCCACGGTCTGTGACTACAAGCCCTCGAATTTTTGCAATAGTTTCGTCGTGTGTGTGTGTGTGTGTGTGTGTGTGTGTGTGTGTGTGTGTGTATGTGTATGTATGTGTGCGCGTGAATTCCTAAGGGACCAAACAGTCCGTGACATAGCGCTTCAAACCGGGCGACCACTTCGCGCGGCAATATTTTCGTTGATTTGTATTCCACTTTCAGGGGTATCATAAAGATTTTCGATTATAAATTTCGATTCAGTCTTTCCAGATTAGAGTCCCATATCTCAGATTTATACATTTACCCTTCTCCAGCATCCCTGAAAATTTGTAATATCATCACAGAGTCAACCCTCATATAAACGATATGTTGGATAACGTTGGAAGGTCAATGAGGCTGTTTGTGAACGATGGTGTTGTTTAAAAGATACAATGCAACCCCTGGAAACTGTAGGGAGATTCTTACTGTTGGTGCAAGGACTGGTAGTCGATGTTAAACTTAAATGAATGTAACATATTGAGCACAAACAGTTGGAAGATACACTGTTGTTCGGTTGCACAACTAGAGATAATAAATGGAAACAGTGACAACGTAAATATCAAGAGGCAACCATCCGCAACAACCTAAAGTGGCCGCATAAACTAGTTACAGGAAGTGCAGATACCAGGTTGAGATTCATTAGCAGAATTCTAACCAAGCACAGTTCATCTACAAACAAAGCTTGCAAAACACACGTTCGCTAAATCTTGAATATTGCTCACCAGTATGGGATCATTACCAGGTTGGATTAATGCAGGAGACTGATAAGTTCGAAAGAAGAGGTTGCGTTTCATTGCGGGTTCATTTAGTATGTGCGA